>NC_069503.1:290801762-290969262 GCF_027579735.1 Bombina bombina | reverse complement strand
TGAATGTAACTGAACTTTGTATTGTATTTTTGATGCGTTTTGTGACACTTTTTTGTTTCGCAAAGCAGTTAACCTGAGCTCTGAGGTCACGCTAACTCGACGCGTATTATCTTCAATTGCACTCAAGCGATCGTGTTTACTTTCAAATTGTAATACGAGCGGAAAACTTGACGCATGCAAAGAGCTTATTGCTTGCACATAACTGTTAACATGCCACTTCTAATCTAGCCCTTTTATGATGAATTAAAAGTTGTTTTTAATGTGCCTTTTAATTTTGATGATGATGCTAAAAGTTGTCATCCTCTATAAATCAACAAAATTTAACCACAATATAATTTTAGTAGTTTTTCTTTACGTGGTGGCTATTGAGTTATTCAGCCTTGTCACAGAATCGATGACATTAAAATGTTACTAAGTTTAGGCATTCTGGAAAATATTATCACATATGCATTTGTAACATTTCACTGCTTTTGGTCAATTGACTTTTTATTAAATTTACTACCCACCGTTTTGTTCATGCGTACAGCTACACATCTACTAAAATTAAAGGGATAAAGAGTTCAAATCTGCATGGGTGCATTTCAGTTTTAAATAGAACCATGTTTGCAACATACATCCATTAGCATAAAATGCTTCTAGTAAAAGTTGTTACTGTGGCATATGCACATATGCTACAAATGACTAGAGGATCAGGATCCACACACCATGACTGCTGATTCTCTGGGAAGGTGTGGGGGTATAATTCTAGTGCACGTGCTGTCACAACATGTGCATATGCCTCTAAAAAACAGTAATGACTTTTGCTGTAAATATTTTTGTTATATTGCATAAATGCCTTTATTTAAAATTGAATTGCACCATGCACATTACAATGTTAACCTTTTTATCCTTTGGATTTTAGTGTATAAATCAGCTTCTTTCTAGCATTTTGTACTCAGATCTATGCATGAGTATTTGTTTACTTTTTTAGGTGCTCTGTGAATCTGTTTCATCAGAAGAAGAACAAGGACATGCGCAGCTTGATCAAAATCTCTCTTATTTAGAAATGTGCAAGTTAGGGTACGTGTGAAGTAAATAAGCATCAACTGGTATTTAAGATAATGTTTAAAAAGAAATGTTTTGTATTTGTCTTGAGTTTAAGATGAGCAAAAGAAAGTGATGAAATAAAAAAATAGATATCAATGTAATCTGATTTATTGACATTTCATGTGTTTTATGATGTTTATGAATATTAATAATTAATAACAATAATACAATTATTACCAAATATTAATATTTCACCCTAATTAATAATTACTAAATTCTGACAGGTGTAGTATTATGAATACAACTAATATATTTATGCAGTAATGAGGGCTCAATTATGAAAAATATATAATAGATTTCTTAAAACATTAACAAGCTGCAAAAGGTTCAAAGGTTTTGCTTCTACGTACTCAGCAGCCGGAAACCTTGGAGTTTAGATGTGTACAATTTGTCTCTAATAAATGGGATCGTGGCCTGTACCTCAGTAAATGGTATCTCCAAATTTGAACTCCCTGAATAAATGAATCCTCTTGTATGTGGATGTAATAATCCCTTCTTATAATTATTATAGAAATATAGACAATTCCCCACAAATGATGTGACACATGCTTTAGTAATATGGATAGGATTGTCATTATAAATAACTACATTTTTGATAAATTATATTTTGCTACAGGGGTGTTTCTGCTTTAGCAGTATCTTGCTATGAGCACATTGAGCATTGCCTTATGGGACACCCACTATCCAGGCAATTAAGTGCATCTGCTTCAGGACTGCGCAGCGGGGCAATCCTCATTTGTGGTGCAAAGGTAACCGTGAGTTTTATTTAACATGATACATGTTTTTATTTGGCTGTGGATCAATATTTTACAAATTTGTATATTTTTGTTTTGTAGGGAAGTGGAAAATCGACCTTTGCAAAGGCAGTATGTAAAGAAGCCTTTGGAAAGCTGGATGCTTACATAGAACAAATCGATTGCAAATCATTGAAAGGTAACCTATAAAAAAAGAAAAATTACATTTTGTTCCCACAACTCCTATTGTTTCTGATGAGTGAATGTTTGTTTTTAATTTAATTTTAATGCTATAAGTCTGTAATACATTGTGTCATTGTATCAGATATGGTTTGTGACTATAAGATGCAAAGGAAATATGCACTTAATTATTTAAATGTGAATTGTTTTTTAGGGAAGACATTAGACAAAATACAGCAGACTCTGGAAGATGGCTTCGCGGAGGCATCCTGGAGGCAGCCATCTATTCTACTGCTGGACGACTTAGATCAGATCGCTGGAGTTCCTCCTACACCAGAATTAGAGCGAAGTCCTGAAGCAGCCCAAAGCAAGCACATTGCACACGGTAACTCACCTTAGACTCATGAGGATTATTTTTTATTCTTATCCCTTTGACTTTCATAACAGCTGGAATCTCACATATAACAAACATTCTTTTTGTTATCAGAATGAAAAATTAATCATTTTTGATAACCCTTTTAGTATTGGTAAATCTTAACAGATCTAAGGTTAAGGTTTTTTCACTGTCATGGAAATGTGCTCTGTCTGAATGATGAGAGATTAAAACTTGGGCTTTGTTCATTTTTGTGTTTTGCTACTTTTATTTTTTAAAGTATTATACAGACACCTATCATTCTCATAAAATTTATTAGTGATGGTGAAGATATAATACGTGATAAGTACTATAGATATATTTGTAGCTGCACTATACAAATTAACAGTTCGATTAAATTACCATAATCTAGGTGCTTTATCATCGTATCAATCTGGACTAAACACAGGATAGGTTGTGTCAGAGGATTTTTTTGGTTGCACATTTTACTATGATTCCTTTTTTGTAGCGATAGAAGAAGAATTACAAGGTCAAATTGCCCTACCTGACGCATTTATAGACTCTACATCCTCAGATCCTCAGATCCTGAATTGTTTCTTTTGAGCTTTGCTGTTGTGTGAAACCCTAAGAACATGACGGCATATTTTATATTTATATTTATGGAAGATTCCAGTGTATGAAGTGACTTTTTGTCACTGCATAGAAATATTGATCAGCCCTTCTTAATACCTTTTTAAGCTTTGATATGATTCACTTTACAAGATATGTTTTATATTTACCTGTTCCAGGAGGCCATGTGTGGATCTACTGATTTTGGCCAGGTTGACTGGAATGGCCTTGATTTTCCAGAGCACTTTTATGCAAAAGTTGTGCCACAAGAGTAAACAATATTTGCATCCAGATTACAACAACCATTTTCCCAATTATACAGTTTTTATATTGGTATAAAAACTTTCACCAGCCTAATATTTGTGTAACATTGGTTTATTTTGCTGCAAATGATAAACTAAGTGCCACCATTTGACCACCAGTAATACAACAATGATTATGTCATCAAGTAGCTGGGTTGTTTGGGCTAACATGATTGGTTATGGTTGGGTGGTGTGAGAGCCTGATCTAGAATCATATATGATTAATATAAATGGTGTGCTTGCACGAGGTGCAATGTTGGCTTAAGGCTTTGTTGAGTGAATGAAGTTTAAGACACTGAACGGACCATATAGTGACAATTATTTGCAATTTAGATTGTCATAGACAGGCTGTTCTTCATGCCCATTTCTGTTATGCCTTTTTTGTGGTGATATACTTCTAAAAAGTACCATATAAGGTCAAAAGACATCTCGCACTAAGCATTCATCACTGTCAAATATGTACAGTTAATCTTCTGTTTGTGAGACCAGAACATAAAGCAAGTATAGTTGTAACAAAAGTCTCTGACATAGCACTGGAAGTCAGCAGTTTCATTGCCGAGCTTGTTGCAGAAATGTTTTACCTCTGTCACATCTCACTGTTAAAACTTTATGTTGTAATAGACTTTGAATATGGTAATTTGTAAGCTGTACAGTACTCTAAATGTACATCTTATTGCATAAGAGTCAAGCATTAAGGACACACACGTGCATCGAGAAACATTTGCATTGCCAAGTGTGAAGTCTGAAAACCACTGCTCCAGAGGAGTGATCTTTATGAAGATCCAAATGGTGAGGTGCAGCTTTTGGGATTACAACGTTATGCCCAATATTGTTTAATCCATAAAAATAAAAGGAAGAAAATGTGCCTCGTGGTGCAGTAATCAACCAAACACAATGACACAATATGGTATATCCAAACGTATTATAACCAGGATTATTATTTTATAAGCCTGATGAAATGGCCTCATTACTGGTGTTATTTCTCCCATTTAAGGGAGTTCTTTCCCTTAATTTAAAAAAAAAAAAAAAAAAAACAACAACAAAAAAAACATATCCAGTCATAATGCATGCTGCATATTCCAGTTTCAAAGGAGCATCCAGCACCTGAGAGAGCCAGTGGTCAGTTTGGTGGGCAACTGAGAGGACCCAGCATGCTCCTACAGCATCAGATAGGTGCTTCCTGTTTCCTATTGTTCCCCTATGTTTGGTTGATTACTGCACCATAAGGCACCTTTTCTTCCTTTTATTTTAGTGACCTACTCCCATGGCAAACCCACCCAGGATAGAACAGCCTTATTGATGGTGCCTAAAAGCTCCCCCTTCTATAAATATCTTTTAAGGTAAGATGGTTTATCCCCATGATTACGTGCCCGATCTCCACTTGTGGTCTTATTAATCTTGGGCAAATGAGTTTTACCAATAACATTAGTGAGTCTTTTATAATCTATTGGTTTAAGTTGTGCATGCTATAATGCCTCATGTCAAGTGTATTTTCTTCTTATGTACTTGAATAATGCTAGTTTCATGTATGCTGATAAATAACTGTAAATACTTTAATTGGGTTTGTTATATTTATATAGGCTTATCTATTTATGGCAAGAGATTAAATAAGTTGTGATGCAAAAATGGCCTTGTTATAATAATTTTCCTTTTACCATTTTCTCTTACATTTTTATAGTTTGGAAGGCCATGACTTCATATAGGTCATGAAAGTTATTGACTTCTTTTGCGAAATTGTACTACTTTTCTGTTGAATGTCATAATTTTTCATATACATGCCTCCAGTCCGTTCCTTGCTATATGACATGTTTAGTTAATTTAATCTTGTGGATTTTATGATGTATAATATCTCTATATTTCTGGTGTATTAATAAACAGTTAAAAAAAGGGCTTAATCTTTTGTAACTGTTTTGTAGCACTGAAAGATCTGATGAAAAATATCATTACCATGGACACTCATATTGCTGTGATTGCTACTTGCCAGTCTGAGCATTCCTTGAATCCACTTCTAGTTTCGGTGCAAGGAACACATCTTTTTCAGTGCCTTAAATCCATTCAGTCACCATCTCAGGTAGCTATAATAAAAATATACATAAATTTGCTACGGTTTGATGAGGCTATATGTGTAAACATGTCATTTTTCATACTTTTAGTGGACCTGTATAAAAAGGTCTTGTTCAGATAGTCACAAACGTCTATTTTTTTATTTTATTTTAGGAGCAAAGATCTGAAATGCTGCGGTGTATAATTCAAAACAGACTGAATACCAACATTGCTCACTTTAAAGGCCTCGACCTGGATGTTCTTGCAAAGGAGACAGAAGGTTTTGTTGCAAGAGATTTTACCATACTCGTTGAACGAGCAATTGAAAATAGTGTTTCAGCAAGAAAAACAATAAAAAAAGAAGGTAGATGTTTTAAACGTTATCATATTTTTCTTATTACATTAGAACACTTTAAAATGATGAATTCCTGTACCCCTCTCCTTCGCATCATTCATTCAATGAATTCAAAAATATTTGCAGTATATTTTGTGGACTGGGATGATACTGCGATCAGTTTGTTGTTCAGAAGTTAAAGCCTCCTAAAAACTAATTTATGTAAGAACTTACCTGATAAATTCATTTCTTTCATATTAACAAGAGTCCATGAGCTAGTGACGTATGGGATATACATTCCTACCAGGAGGGGCAAAGTTTCCCAAACCTCAAAATGCCTACAAATACACCCCTCACCACACCCACAAATCAGTTTAACGAATAGCCAAGAAGTGGGGTGATAAGAAAAAAGTGCGAAAGCATAAAAAATAAGGAATTGGAATAATTGTGCTTTATACAAAAAAATCATAACCACCACAAAAAGGGTGGGCCTCATGGACTCTTGCTAATATGAAAGAAATGAATTTATCAGGTAAGTTCTTACATAAATTATGTTTTCTTTCATGTAATTAGCAAGAGTCCATGAGCTAGTGACGTATGGGATAATGACTACCCAAGATGTGGATCTTTCCACGCAAGAGTCACTAGAGAGGGAGGGATAAAATAAAGACAGCCAATTCCGCTGAAAAATAATCCACACCCAAAATAATTTAAATTTTATAATGAAAAAAACTGAAAATATAAGCAGAAGATTCAAACTGAAACAGCTGCCTGAAGTACTTTTCTACCAAAAACAGCTTCAGAAGAAGAAAACACATCAAAATGGTAGAATTTAGTAAAAGTATGCAAAGAAGACCAAGTTGCTGCTTTGCAAATCTGATCAACCGAAGCTTCATTCCTAAACGCCCAGGAAGTAGAAACTGATCTAGTAGAATGAGCTGTAATCCTTTGAGGCGGAGTTTTACCCGACTCGACATAAGCATGATGAATTAAAGATTTCAACCAAGATGCCAAAGAAATGGCAGAGGCCTTCTGACCTTTCCTAGAACCGGAAAAGATAACAAATAGACTAGAAGTCTTTCGGAAAGTCTTAGTAGCTTCAACATAATATTTCAAAGCTCTAACTACATCCAAAGAATGCAATGATTTCTCCTTAGAATTCTTAGGATTAGGACATAATGAAGGAACCACAATTTCTCTACTAATGTTGTTGGAATTCACAACCTTAGGTAAAAATTCAAAAGAAGTTCGCAACACCGCCTTATCCTGATGAAAAATCAGAAAAGGAGATTCACAAGAAAGAGCAGATAATTCAGAAACTCTTCTGGCAGAAGAGATGGCCAAAAGGAACAAAACTTTCCAAGAAAGTAATTTAATGTCCAATGAATGCATAGGTTCAAACGGAGGAGCTTGAAGAGCCCCCAGAACCAAATTCAAACTCCAAGAAGGAGAAATTGACTTAATAACAGGTTTTATACGAACCAAAGCTTGTACAAAACAATGAATATCAGGAAGAATAGCAATCTTTCTGTGAAAAAGAACAGAAAGAGCAGAGATTTGTCCTATCAAGGAACTTGCAGACAAACCTTTATCTAAACCATCCTGAAGAAACTGTAAAATTCTCGGAATTCTAAAAGAATGCCAGGAAAAATGATGAGAAAGACACCAAGAAATATAAGTCTTCCAGACTTTATAATATATCTCTCTAGATACAGATTTACGAGCCTGTAACATAGTATTAATCACAGAGTCAGAGAAACCTCTTTGACTAAGAATCAAGCGTTCAATCTCCATACCTTTAAATTTAAGGATTTGAGATCCTGATGGAAAAAAGGACCTTGCGACAGAAGGTCTGGTCTTAACGGAAGAGTCCACGGTTGGCAAGAAGCCATCCGGACAAGATCCGCATACCAAAACCTGTGAGGCCATGCCGGAGCTACCAGCAGAACAAACGAGCATTCCTTCAGAATCTTGGAGATCACTCTTGGAAGAAGTTTCTTGTTTAGATGAGAGGCCATCAGATCTATTTCTGGAAGTCCCCACATTTGAACAATCTGAAGAAATACCTCTGGGTGAAGAGACCATTCGCCCGGATGCAACGTTTGGCGACTGAGATAATCCGCTTCCCAATTGTCTATACCTGGGATATGAACCGCAGAAACTAGACAGGAGCTGGATTCCGCCCAAACCAGAATTCGAGATACTTCTTTCATAGCTAGAGGACTGTGAGTCCCTCCTTGATGATTGATGTATGCCACAGATGTGACATTGTCTGTCTGAAAACAAATGAACGATTCTCTCTTTAGAAGAGGCCAAGACTGAAGAGCTCTGAAAATTGCGCGGAGTTCCAAAATATTGATCGGTAATCTCACCTCCTGAGATTCCCAAACCCCTTGTGCCGTCAGAGACCCCCACACAGCTCCCCAACCTGTAAGACTTGCATCTGTTGAAATTACAGTCCAGGTCGGAAGAACAAAAGAAGCCCCCTGAACTAAACGATGGTGATCTGTCCACCATGTCAGAGAATGTCGTACAATCGGTTTTAAAGATATTAATTGAGATATCTTCGTGTAATCCCTGCACCATTGGTTCAGCATACAGAGCTGAAGAGGTCGCATGTGAAAACGAGCAAAGGGGATCGCGTCCGATGCAGCAGTCATAAGACCTAGAATTTCCATGCATAAGGCTACCGAAGGGAATGATTGTGACTGAAGGTTTCGACAAGCTGATATCAATTTTAGACGTCCCTTGTCTGTCAAAGATAGAGTCATGGACACTGAATCTATCTGGAAACCCAAAAAGGTTACCCTTGTCTGAGGAATCAATGAACTTTTTAATAAATTGATCCTCCAACCATGATCTTGAAGAAACAACACAAGTCGATTCGTATGAGATTCTGCTAAATGTGAAGACTGAGCAAGTACCAAGATATCGTCCAAATAAGGAAATACCACAATACCCTGTTCTCTGATTACAGACAGAAGGGCACAGAGAACCTTTGTAAAAATTCTTGGAGCTGTTGCTAGGCCAAACGGCAGAGCCACAAACTGGTAATGCTTTTCTAGGAAAGAGAATCTCAGAAACTGATAGTGATCTGGATGAATCGGAATATGCAGATATGCATCCTGTAAATCTATTGTAGACATATAATGCCCTTGCTGAACAAAAGGCAGGATAGTCCTTACAGTTACCATTTTGAATGTTGGTATCCTTACATAACGATTCAATATTTTTAGATCCAGAACTGGTCTGAAGGAATTCTCCTTCTTTGGTACAATGAAGAGATTTGAATAAAACCCCAGCCCCTGTTCCAGAACTGGAACTGGCATAATTACTCCAGCCAACTCTAGATCTGAAACACATTTCAGAAATGCTTGAGCCTTCGCTGGATTTACTGGGACACGGGAAAGAAAAAATCTCTTTGCAGGAGGTCTTATCTTGAAACCAATTCTGTACCCTTCTGAAACAATGTTATGAATCCAAAGATTGTGAACGGAATTGATCCAAATTTCTTTGAAAAAACGTAATCTGCCCCCTACCAGCTGAGCTGGAATGAGGGCCGCACCTTCATGTGGACTTAGGAGCTGGCTTTGATTTTCTAAAAGGCTTGGATTTATTCCAGACTGGAGATGGTTTCCAAACTGATACCGCTCCTGAGGATGAAGGATTAGGCTTTTGTTCTTTGTTGAAACGAAAGGAACGAAAACGATTTTTAGCCCTGTTTTTACCTTTAGATTTTTTATCCTGTGGTAAAAAAGTTCCTTTCCCACCAGTAACAGTTGAGATAATAGAATCCAACTGAGAACCAAATAATTTATTACCCTGGAAAGAAAGGGAAAGCAGAGTAGACTTAGAAGACATATCAGCATTCCAAGTTTTAAGCCATAAAGCTCTTCTAGCTAAAATAGCTAGAGACATATACCTGACATCAACTCTAATGATATCAAAGATGGCATCACAAATAAAATTATTAGCATGTTGAAGCAGAATAATAATGCTATGAGAATTATGATCTGTTACTTGTTGCGCTAAAGCTTCCAACCAAAAAGTTGAAGCTGCAGCAACATCCGCTAAAGATATAGCAGGTCTAAGAAGATTACCTGAACACAAATAAGCTTTTCTTAGAAAGGATTCAATTTTCCTATCTAAAGGATCCTTAAAGGAAGTACCATCTGCCGTAGGAATAGTAGTACGCTTAGCAAGAGTAGAGACAGCCCCATCAACCTTAGGGATTTTGTCCCAAAACTCTAATCTGTCAGATGGCACAGGATATAATTGCTTAAAACGTTTAGAAGGAGTAAATGAATTACCCAAATTATTCCATTCCCTAGAAATTACTTCAGAAATAGCACCAGGAACAGGAAAAACTTCTGGAATAACTACAGGAGATTTAAAAACCTTATCTAAACGTTTTGATTTAGTATCAAGAGGACCAGAATCCTCAATTTCTAATGCAATTAGGACTTCTTTAAGTAAAGAACGAATAAATTCCATTTTAAATAAATATGAAGATTTATCAGCATCAACCTCTGAGACAGAATCCTCTGAACCAGAAGAACCACTATCAGAAACAGAATGATGATGTTCATTTAAAAATTCATCTGAACAATGAGAAGTTTTAAAAGACTTTTTATGTTTACTAGAAGGAGGAATAACAGACATAGCCTTCTTAATGGATTTAGAAACAAAATCTCTTATGTTATCAGGAACACTCTGAGTATTAGATGTTGACGGAACAGCAACAGGTAATGGAACTTTACTAAAGGAAATATCTGCATTAACAAGTTTGTCATGACATTCAATACAAACAACAGCTGGAGGAACAGCTACCAAAAGTTTACAGCAGATACACTTAGCTTTGGTAGCTCCAGCACCAGGCAGCGATTTTCCAGAAGTATCTTCTGACTCAGTTGCAACGTGGGACATCTTGCAATATGTAATAGAAAAACAACATATAAAGCAAAATTAATCAAATTCCTTAAATGACAGTTTCAGGAATGGGAAAAAATGCCAGTGAACAAGCTTCTAGCAACCAGAAGCAATAAATAATGAGACTTAAATAATGTGGAGACAAAAGTGACGCCCATATTTTTTTAGCGCCAAATAAGACGCCCACATTATTTGGCGCCTAAATGCTTTTGGCGCCAAAAAAGACGCCACATCCGGAACGCCGACACTTTTGGCGCAAAAGAACGTAAAAAATGACGCAACTTCCGGCGACACGTATGACGCCGGAAACAGAAAAAATTTTTGCGCCAAAAAAGTCCGCGCCAAGAATGACGCAATAAAATGAAGCATTTTCAGCCCCCGCGAGCCTAAGAACCCACAGGAAAAAGTCAAATTTTAAGGTAAGAAAAAAATGATTGATTCAAATGCATTATCCCAAATATGAAGCTGACTGTCTGAAAATAAGGAATGTTGAACATCCTGAGTCAAGGCAAATAAATGTTTGAATACATATATTTAGAACTTTATAAAAAAAGTGCCCAACCATAGCTTAGAGTGTCACAGAAAATAAGACTTACTTACCCCAGGACACTCATCTACATGTTGTAGAAAGCCAAACCAGTACTGAAACGAAAATCAGCAGAGGTAATGGTATATATATAAGAGTATATCGTCGATCTGAAAAGGGAGGTAAGAGATGAATCTCTACGACCGATAACAGAGAACCTATGAAATAGACCCCGTAGAAGGAGATCATTGAATTCAAATAGGCAATACTCTCCTCACATCCCTCTGACATTCACTGCACGCTGAGAGGAAAACCGGACTCCAACCTGCTGCGGAGCGCATATCAACGTAGAATCTAGCACAAACTTACTTCACCACCTCCATAGGAGGCAAAGTTTGTAAAACTGATTTGTGGGTGTGGTGAGGGGTGTATTTGTAGGCATTTTGAGGTTTGGGAAACTTTGCCCCTCCTGGTAGGAATGTATATCCCATACGTCACTAGCTCATGGACTCTTGCTAATTACATGAAAGAAATGTTATTTACAAGACACCATTTGACATGCCAGTAAAATCAAACCAAATTACAATGTAAAATGACAATAAAAGTTATTTTCTTTTGCAAGATGTACCGAGTCCACGGATTCATCCTAACTTGTGGGATATTGTCCTTCCTGACAGGAAGTATCAAAGAGAGCACCACAGCAGAGCTGTCTGTATAGCTCCCCCCTTAACTCCACCCCCCAGTCATTCTCTTTGCTGGCTCTAAGCAGGAAGGGTAAAGAGAAGAGGTGTTAAACTGTTAGTCTTATTTTATCTTCAATCAAGTGTTTGTTTTTTATTTTTAAATGGTACTGGTGTTGTACTATTTACTCTCAGGCAGGACATGGATGAAGATTTCTGCCTGGAGGATGATGATCTTAGCATTTGTAACTAAGGTCCACTGCTGTTCCCACAGAAGCTGAGGAGTACAGGAAAACTTCAGTGTGAGGAACGGTTTCTTGCTATACAGCAATGAGGTATGTTCAGTCATATTTTCTGCAGAGACTGTGTTAACTCAGAAAGGCTGACAGTGTCCCCATTAGGGTAAGGGTAAGCAGTAATCCTAGTGTTATCAGAGGTTTTTACTAGCTTGCATAAAGGGTTCATTTTTTGTGGGCACTCAGTTTGTTATGTGAATTTGGGACAAACGTTTTTGTGTCTGGGAGTAACGTTTTCTGTTTTATGGGACATTTGCTTGAGGGTTCTTTGGGGTTGTTTATAACCCACATGGCTTTCAGGCAGGGTTCGTTAGTTTTGTGTAGGCTCCACCGGTTTTAGACAATTATCAATCCGTTTTTTTCATTTGGGGGTCTATTGCTTTTTTACTTGTGGTGCAATCCTTCTAAAGCTTAGTGGGTACACTGTTAAAATTTCGGAATTTTTAAAGCAATTTTAACCTGTTTTGCAGTTTGTGTATGCCTTTTTTTTCTCTTAAAGGTACAGTACCGTTTTTGCAAATTGTGTTTTTTTTCATTAAATAAAGTGTTTTCCAAGCTTGCTTGCTTCATTACTAGCCTGTTAAACATGTCTGACATTGAGGAAACTCATTGTTCAATTTGTTTAGAAGCCATTGTGGAACCCCCTCTAAGAATGTGTCCCAATTGTACTGATATGTCTATAAATTGCAAACAGCATATTTTGACTTATAAGAATTTGGCATTAAATGATTCTCAGACAGAAGTAAATCAGGTTTCGCCATCTAGTTCTCCCCAAGTGTCACGCCCGCACAAGCGACGCCAAGTACTTCTAGTGCGTCTAATTCTTTCACCTTGCAAGATATGGCTTCAGTTATGAATACTACCCTCACAGAGGTTTTATCTAAACTGTCAGGGTTGCAAGGGATGCGCAGTAGCTCTGGGTTAAGAACAAATGCTGAGCCTTCTGACGCTTTAGTAGCCATATCCGTATTTTCCCTCACAATGTTCTGAGGTAGGGATGAGGGATTTGCTGTCTGAGGGAGAGATTTCTGATTCAGGAAAGATGTTCCCTCAGACAGATTCAGATATGACGGAATTTAAATTTAAGCTAGAGCACCTCCGTTTATTGCTCAGGGAGGTTTTAGCTACTCTGGATGATTGTGACCCTATTGTCGTTCCAGAGAAATTGTGTAAAATGGACAAATATTTAGAGGTTCCTGTGTACACTGATGTTTTTCCGGCCCCTAACAGGATTTTGGACATTGTTACTAAGGAGTGGGATAGACCAGGTATTCTGTTCGCTCCACCTCCTGTTTTAAGAAAATGTTCCCCATAAAGGACTCATGGCAGACGGTCCCTAAGTTGGAGGGAGCTGTTTCTACTCTGGGGTGCAGTCTGGAATTCCCTGAAAGCACAGGGTTTGTGGACTCAGGAGGAGGCCCTCCTACCGATAAATATTCTGGAATTAAGAGCGATATTCAATGCTCTTCAGGCGTGGCCTCAGCTGGCTTCGGCCGGATTCATCACGACTGTAGCTTATATCAATCATCAGGAGGGAACAAGGAGTTCCTTGGCGATGATAGAAGTTTCCAGGATAATCCGATGGGCAGAGACTCACTCTTGCCATCTATCAGCGATCTATATCCCAGGGGTGGAGAACTGGGAGGCAGATTTTCTAAGTCGTCAGACTTTGCATCTGGGGGAGTGGGAGCTCCATCCGGAGGTATTTGCGTCAGACTTTGCATCTGGGGGAGTGGGAGCTCCATCCGGAGGTATTTGCTCAACTGGTTCAGCTATGGGGCACACTAGAATTGGATCTGATGGCGTCTCGTCAGAACGCCAAACTTCCTTGTTACAGATCCAGGTCAAGGGATCCTCAGGCAGTACTGATAGATGATCTAGCAGTACCCTGGTCGTTCAACCTGGCTTATGTGTTTCCACCATTCCCTCTCCTTCCGCGTCTGATTGTCAGAATCAAACAGGAGAGGGCTTCAGTGATTTTGATAGCGCCTGCGTGGCCACGCAGGACTTGGTATGCAGACCTGGTGGACATGTCATCTCTTCCACCATGGACTCTGCCACTGAGACGGGACCTTTTGATTCAAGGTCCATTCAAGCATCCAAATCTAATTTCTCTGCAACTGGCTGCTTGGAGATTGAACGCTTGATTTTATCAAAGCGGGGTTTCTCTGAATCGATCATAGATACCTTGATTCAGGCTCGAAAGCCTGTCACCAGGAAGATCTATCATAAGATATGGCGTAAATATCTTTTTTGGTGTGAATCCAAAGGCTACTCATGGAGTAAGATCAGGATTCCTAGGATTTTGTCTTTTCTCCAAGAAGGATTGGAGAAAGGATTGTCCGCTAGTTCCTTAAAGGGACAGATATCTGCTGTGTCTATTCTGTTGCACAAGCATCTGGCAGATGTCCCAGACGTTCGGGCTTTTTGTCAGGCTTTAGTTAGAATTAAGCCTGTGTTTAAACCTGTTGCTCCACCATGGAGTCTCAATTTAGTTCTTAAAGTTCTTCAGGGGGTTCCGTTTGAACCCATGCATTCCATAGATATTAAGCTTCTATCTTGGAAAGTTCTGTTTCTAGTTGCTATCTAGTTTCTGAACTACCTACATTACAATGTGACTCGCTTTATTTTGTTTTCCATGCTGATAAGGTGGTTTTGCGTACCAAACCTGGGTTCCTCCCTAAGGTTGTTTCTAAAAGGGATATCAATCAGGAAATTGTTGTTCCTTCTCTGTGTCTTAATCCTTCTTCTAAGAAGGACCGTCTGTTGCACAACTTGGACGTGGTTCGTACCTTGAAGTTTTATTTGCAGGCAACCAAAGATTTTCGCCAATCATCTTCTTTGTTTGTTGTCTATGCTGGAAAGCGTAGAGGTCAAAAGGCTACGGCTACCTCTCTTCCCTTTTGGCTGAAAAGCATCATCCATTTGGCTTATGAGACTGCTGGACAGCAGCCTCCTGAAAGAATTACAGCTCACTCCACTAGAGCGGTGGCTTCCACATGGGCTTTTAAAAATGATGCTTCTGTTGAACAGATTTGTAAGGCTGCGATTTGGTCTACGCTTCATACCTTTTCCAAATTTTCCAAATTTGATACTTTTGCTTCTTCGGAGGCTATTTTTGGGAGAAAGGTTTTGCAAGCAGTGGTGCCTTCCGTTTAGGTTCCTGTCTTGTCCCTCCCTTCATCCGTGTCCTAAAGCTTTGGTATTGGTATCCCACAAGTTAGGATGAATCCTTGGACTCGGTACATCTTGCAAAAGAAAACAGAATTTATGCTTACCTGATAAATTTCTTTCCTTTGCGATGTACCAAGTCCACGGCCCGCCCTGTCTATTCAAGACAGATAGTATTTTTTATGTAAACTTCAGTCACCTCTGCACCTTATAGTTTCTCCTTTTCTTCCTTGGCCTTCGGTCGAATGATTTGGGGGGTGGAGTTAAGGGGGTAGCTATATAGACAGCTCTGCTGTGGTGCTCTCTTTGCTACTTCCTGTCAGGAAGGACAATATCCCACAAGTTAGGATGAATCCATTGACTCGGTACATCGCAAAAGAAAGAAATTTATCAGGTAAGCATAAATTCATTTTTTTCTTGATAGTAGCTACAACAGTATATATAAAAATTACACATTAAAAACTTTAAAGTTAATGAGGATGTATGGGAAATGATTGAAAAATAAATTGCAGGGCCTTTTTGTTTACATGTCAAGTAATGAATATATATTTCTTTTTAGACCTTCTTTTAACAACATCAGATTTTCAGAAAGGTCTCAAGGGCTTTACACCTTTGTCTCTGAAGAACGCCCACTTGCATAAGCCAAAGGACTTGTCTTGGAACATGGTGGGTGGCTTGCATGATGTACGGCAGATCCTTAAGGATACAATTGAGTTACCAGCCAAGGTATTATAATAATTAAAATTTTTGTGTTGAAACAAAATTCACCAGCTTGTACTTCCTAAAATTTAATTAAAACATTTATTCAAGTAATATACTGTATTTAGACAATTTAGGATTGAGGGGTATCCTGTCTAAAATAACACTATAAAACCTTTGTTCATTTAAAATAGAAGACCAGATTGAGAAAAAAAGTTATTATGATAACTGTTTTTAAGTATGTGGCATGGATTGTAAGAATTATTACAAGTAGGTGTATTAGTATATATTTTAATCACATTTTTAAGCTTTAATTTTGTGAACTTATTAGTTAACTTCCCTTTTATTATTTAACATTTGAAATTCCTACCTAGAGACATGGGTAATGCGCAGTAAATTTTACAAGTATGAACACAATTAAATGTATCTATAATATTTGTTTATCCATTATTGTAATTATTAGAGAGATGGACTAAATTATCCCTCACTGTTAGTTGTCGCCTCTTTTTCGGCAATCTAGTATATGTAGAAAAAGCCACCTTATCATCCTTGTTGCATGAATCACACACATTAATCTTATTTCTCTCTTATTTAACTTCTCAAATTATGCTAATATGGAATAATTTAGATATCTATTTTTATAAGAAATATAGATATGTTAACGTGTCTCACATCTAGAACTTATGGGAGTGATTGTCCCAGTTCCAGTACAGGAACAAGGAAAGGGTTTTTACTCAAATCTATTCATTGTACCAAAGAAGGAGAATTCATTCAGACCAATATGGGATCTGAAAACATTAAACAAATGTGTGAGAATTCCAAATTTCAAGATGGAAACTATAAGGACTATTCTGCCTTTTGTTCACCAAGGTCATTATATGTCCACAATAGACTTACAGGATGCTTATCTTCACATCCCTATTCACCCAGATCATTTTCAATTTCTGATATTCTCTTTTCTAGAAAAACATTTTCAGTTTGTTGCTCTTCCGTTTGGCGTAGCAACAGCACCAAGAATATTTTCAAAAATCCTTGGTGCCCTTCTATCGATAATCAGAGGGCAGGGTATTGCTGCGTTTCCTTATTCTGACGATATCTTGGTTCTTGCTCAATCTTTTCATTTAGCAGAATCTCACACAAATCAACTATTTGCTGATTCTTCAAATTCATGGTTGGAGGATCAATTTTCCAAAGAGTTTCTTGATTCCTCAAACAAGGGTCACTTATTTGGGTTTGCAAATAGATTCAGTGTCCATGACTCTCTGACAGACAAGAGACAAACAAAACTAGTCTCAGCATGTCTGAATCTTCAGTCTCTATTATACCCTTCAGTCGCTATGTGCATGGAGGTGTTAGGCCTTATGAGTGCAGCATTGGACACAATCCCCTTTGCTCATTTTCATATGAGGCCTCTTCAACTTTGCATGCTTCACCAATGGTGCAAGGATTATACTTGAATATCACAACTAATATTCCTGGATCACAATACTCATTTTTCTCTGACATGGTGGCTTCTATTATTATTATTTATTATTATTATTATCAGGTATTTGTAGAGCGCCAACAGATTCCGCAGCGCTGTAAACATAGTCGGTGTACTGGATAGCTTTTGTAGGGGTCAAGTGGGTAGAGGGCCCTGCCGAGAGTTTCACTGTTGTAGTCGGCTCTTATGAAGCGATCTGTAAACAGCTGGGCCCATAGGCTTACAATCTAAGGGGTTCAAGGGGAAAGCAATGACGTTAGGAAAGGTTAGTGTTGGTTGTATGCATCCCTGAATAGTAGAGTTTTTAGGGAGTGCTTGAAGCTGTTAAAACTAGGGGAGAGTCTTATGGAGCAAGACATGGAATTCCACAAGATGGGGGTCAGTCTGGAGAAGTCCTGTAAACGGAAATGTGAGGAAGTAACAAGAGAGGAGGAGATCCTGAGCTGATCAAAGGGGACGGGAAGGAGAGTATCTAGAGACAAGTTCTGAGATGTAGGGGGGAACAGTGCAGTTGAGAGCTTTATATGTCAGGGTGAGGATTTTATGTTTAATCCTAGAGGCAAGAGGAAGCCAGTGAAAGGATTGGCAGAGAGGTGCAGCAGATGAAGAGCGACAAGTAAGGAAGATGAGCCTGGCAGAGGCATTCATAATGGATTGTAAAGGAGCTATGCTGCAGCTAGGTAGACCAGAGAGGACGGAATTGCAGTAGTGGAGGCGGGAAAGGATGAGAGAGTGGATTAAAATCTTGGTTGTATCTTGTGTAAGGAAATGTCTAATTTCTTTCATGTAATTAGCAAGAGTCCATGAGCTAGTGACGTATGGGATATACATTCCTACCAGGAGGGGCAAAGTTTCCCAAACCTCAAAATGCCTATAAATACACCCCTCACCACACCCACAAATCAGTTTTACAAACTTTGCCTCCCATGGAGGTGGTGAAGTAAGTTTGTGCTAGATTCTTCGTTGATATGCGCTTCGCAGCAGGCTGGAGCCCGGTTTTCCTCTCAGTGTGCAGTGAATGTCAGAGGGATGTGAAGAGAGTATTGCCTATTTGAATTCAATGATCTCCTTCTACGGGGTCTATTTCATAGGTTCTCTGTTATCGGTCGTAGAGATTCATCTCTTACCTCCCTTTTCAGATCGACGATATACTCTTATATATACCATTTCCTCTACTGATTCTCGTTTCAGTACTGGTTTGGCTTTCTACTACATGTAGATGAGTGTCCTGGGGTAAGTAAGTCTTATTTTTGTGACACTCTAAGCTATGGTTGGGCACTTTTATATAAAGTTCTAAATATATGTGTTTAAACATTTATTTGCCTTGATTCAGGATGTTCAACATTCCTTATTTCAGACAGTCAGTTTCATTATTTGGGATAATGCATTTGAATAATCAATTTTTCTTACCTTAAAATTTGACTTTTTCTCCTGTTGGCTGTTAGGCTCGCGGGGGCTGAAAATGCTTCATTTTATTGCGTCATTCTTGGCGCGGATTTTTTTGGCGCAAAAAAATTTTCTTTGTCTTTTCCGGCGTCATACTTGTCGCCGGAAGTTGCGTCATTTTTTTGACGTTTTTGCGCCAAAAATGTCGGCGTTACCGGATGTGGCGTCATTTTTGGCGCTTAAAGCATTTAGGCGCCAAATAATGTGGGCGTCTTTTTTTTGGCACTAAAAAATATGGGCGTCATTATTGTCTCCACATTATTTAAGTCTCATTGTTTATTTGCTTCTGGTTGTTAGAAGCTTGTTCATTGGCATTTTTTCCCATTCCTGAAACTGTCTTTTAAGGAATTTGATCAATTTTGCTTTATATGTTGTTTTTTCCATTACATATTGCAAGATGTCTCAGATTGACCCTGAATCAGAAGATACTTCTGGAAAATTGCTGCCTGATGCTGGATCTACCAAAGTTAAGTGTATTTGTTGTAAACTTGTGGTATCTGTTCTTCCGGCTGTTGTTTGTAATGAATGTCATGACAAACTTGTTAATGCAGATAATATTTCCTTTAGTAATGTTCCATTACCTGTTGCTGTTCCATCAACATCTAATATTCAGGGTGTTCCTGTTAACATATGAGATTTTGTTTCTAAATCTATTAAGAAGGCTATGTCTGTTATTCCTCCTTCTAGTAAACGTAAAAGGTCTTTTAAAACTTCTCATTTTTCAGATGAATTTTTAAATGAACATCATCATTCTGATTCTGATAATGATTCCTCTGGTTCAGAGGATTCTGTTTCAGAGGTTGATACTGATAAATCTTCATATTTATTTAAAATTTAATTTATTCGTTCTTTGCTTAAAGAAGTCTTAATTGCATTAGAAATAGAGGAATCTGGTCCTCTTGATACTAAATCTAAACGTTTGAATACGGTCCCTGATGCTATTTCTGAAGTAATTTCTAGGGAATGGAATAATTTGGGTAATTCATTTACTCCTTCTAAACGGTTTAAGCAATTATATCCTGTGCCATCTGACAGATTAGAGTTTTGGGACAAAATCCCTAAGGTTGATGGGGCTATCTCTACTCTTGCTAAACGTACTACTATTCCTACGGCAGATAGTACTTCCTTTAAGGATCCTTTAGATAGGAAAATTGAGTCCTTTCTAAGAAAAGCTTACTTATGTTCAGGTAATCTTCTTAGACCTGCTATATCCTTGGCAGATGTTGCTGCAGCCTCAACTTTCTGGTTGGAAGCTTTAGCACAACAAGTAACAGATCATAATACTCATAGCATTGTTAATCTTCTTCAACATGCTAATAACTTTATTTGTGATGCCATCTTTGATATCATTAGGGTTGATGTCAGGTATATGTCTTTAGCTATTTTAGCTAGAAGAGCTTTATGGCTTAAAACTTGGAATGCTGATATGTCTTCTAAGTCAACTTTGCTTTCCCTTTCTTTCCAGGGTAATAAATTGTTTGGTTCACAGTTGGATTCTATTATTTCAACTGTTACTGGGGGGGAAAGGAACTTTTTTACCACAGGATAAAAAATCTAAAGGTAAATTTAGGTCTGCTAATCGTTTTCGTTCCTTTCGTCACAATAAGGAACAAAAGCCTGATCCTTCCCCTACAGGAGCAGTATCAGTTTGGAAACCTTCTCCAGTCTGGAATAAATCCAAGCCTTTTAGAAAGCCAAAGCCAGCTCCCAAGTCCACATGAAGGTGCGGCCCTCATTCCAGCCCAGCTGGTAGGGGGCAGATTACGATTTTTCAAAGAAAGTTGGATCAATTCGATTCACAATCTTTGGATCCAGAACATTGTTTCACAAGGGTACAGAATAGGCTTCAAGATAAGGCCTCCTGCAAAAAGATTTTTTCTTTCCCGTGTCCCAATAAATCCAGTGAAGGCTCAAGCATTTCTGAAATGTGTTTCAGATCTAGAGTTGGCTGGAGTAATTATGCCAGTTCCAGTTCTGGAACAGGGGCTGGGGTTTTACTCAAATCTCTTCATTGTACCAAAGAAGGAGAATTCCTTCAGGCCAGTTCTGGATTTAAAAATATTGAATCGTTATGTAAGGATACCAACATTCAAAATGGTAACTATAAGGACTATTCTGCCTTTTGTTCAGCAAGGGCATTATATGTCCACAATAGATTTACAAGATGCATATCTGCATATTCCGATTCATCCAGATCACTATCAGTTTCTGAGATTCTCTTTCCTAGACAAGCATTACCAGTTTGTGGCTCTGCCGTTTGGCCTAGCAACAGCTCCAAGGATTTTTACAAAGGTTCTCGGTGCCCTTCTATCTGTAATCAGAGAACAGGGTATTGTGGTATTTCCTTATTTGGACGATATCTTGGTACTTGCTCAGTCTTCACATTTATCAGAATCTCATACGAATCGACTTGCATCGTTTCTTCAAGAACATGGTTGGAGGATCAATTTACCAAAGAGTTCGTTGATTCCTCAGACAAGGGTAACCTTTTTAGGTTTCCAGATAGATTCAGTGTCCATGACTCTGTCTCTGACGGACAAGAGACGTCTGAAATTGGTTTCAGCTTGTCGAAACCTTCAGTCTCAATCATTCCCTTCGGTAGCCTTATGCATGGAAATTCTAGGTCTTATGACTGCTGCATCGGACGCGATCCCCTTTGCTCGTTTTCACATGCGACCTCTTCAGCTCTGTATGCTGAACCAGTGGTGCAGGGATTATACAAAGATATCTCAATTAATATCTTTAAAACCGATTGTACGACACTCTCTGACGTGGTGGACAGACCACCATCGTTTAGTTCAGGGGGCTTCTTTTGTTCTTCCGACCTGGACTGTGATCTCAACAGATGCAAGTCTGACAGGTTGGGGAGCTGTTTGGGGGTCTCTGACAGCACAAGGGGTTTGGAAATCTCAGGAGGCGAGATTACCAATCAACATTTTGGAACTCCGTGCAATTTTCAGAGCTCTTCAGTCTTGGCCTCTTCTAAAGAGAGAATCGTTCATTTGTTTTCAGACGGACAATGTCACAACCGTGGCATATGTCAATCATCAAGGAGGGACTCACAGTCCTCTGGCTATGAAAGAAGTATCTCGAATACTGGTATGGGCGGAATCCAGCTCCTGTCTAATTTCTGCGGTTCATATCCCAGGTATAGACAATTGGGAAGTGGATTATCTCAGTCGCCAAACGTTACATCCGGGCGAATGGTCTCTTCACCCAGAGGTATTTCTTCAGATTGTTCAAATGTGGGGACTTCCAGAAATAGATCTGATGGCTTCTCATCTAAACAAGAAGCTTCCCAGGTATCTGTCCAGATCCAGGGATCCTCAGGCGGAAGCAGTGGATGCATTGTCACTTCCTTGGAAGTATCATCCTGCCTATGTCTTTCCGCCTCTAGTTCTTCTTCCAAGAGTGATTTCCAAGATTCTAAAGGAGCGTTCGTTTGTTCTGCTGGTGGCTCCAGCATGGCCTCACAGGTTTTGGTATGCAGATCTTGTCCGGATGGCTACTTGCCAACCGTGGACTCTTCCGTTACGACCAGACCTTCTATCGCAAGGTCCTTTTTTCCATCAGGATCTCAAATCCTTAAATTTGAAGGTATGGAGATTGAACGCTTGATTCTCAGTCATAGAGGTTTCTCTGACTCCGTAATTAATACTATGTTACAGGCTCGTAAATCTGTATCTAGGAAGATATATTATCGAGTCTGGAAGACTTACATTTCTTGGTGTTCTTCTCATCATTTTTCTTGGCATTCTTTTAGAATTCCTAGAATTTTACAGTTCCTTCAGGATGGTTTGGATAAAGGTTTGTCTGCAAGTTCCTTGAAGGGACAAATCTCTGCTCTTTCTGTTCTTTTTCACAGAAAGATTGCTAGTTTTCCTGATATTCATTGTTTTGTACAGGCTTTGGTTCGTATAAAACCTGTTATTAAGTCAATTTCTCCTCCTTGGAGTTTAAATTTGGTTCTGGGGGCTCATCAAGCTCCTCCGTTTGAACCTATGCATTCGCTGGATATTAAACTACTTTCTTGGAAAGTTTTGTTTCTTTTGGCCATCTCTTCCGCTAGAAGAGTTTCAGAATTATCTGCTCTTTCTTGTGAGTCTCCTTTTCTGATTTTTCATCAGGATAAGGCGGTGTTGCGAACTTCATTTAAATTTTTACCTAAGGTTGTGAATTCTAACAACATTAGTAGAGAAATTGTGGTTCCTTCATTGTGTCCTAATCCTAAGAATTCTAAGGAAAGATCGTTGCATTCTTTGGATGTAGTTAGAGCTTTGAAATATTATGTTGAAGCTACTAAAGATTTCAGAAAGACTTCTAGTCTATTTGTTATCTTTTCTGGTTCTAGGAAAGGTCAAAAGGCTTCTGCCATTTCCTTGGCATCTTGGTTAAAGTCTTTGATTCATCATGCTTATGTTGAGTCGGGTAGATCTCCGCCTCAAAGGATTACAGCTCATTCGACTAGGTCAGTCTCTATTTCCTGGGCATTTAAGAATGAAGCTTCGGTTGATCTGATTTGCAAAGCAGCAACTTGGTCTTCTTTGCATACTTTTACTAAATTCTACCATTTTGATGTGTTTTCTTCTTCTGAAGCAGTTTTTGGTAGAAAAGTACTTCAGGCAGCTGTTTCAGTTTGATTCTTCTGCTTATAATTTTTTTAATTATAAGATTTAATCTTTGTTTTGGGTGTGGATTATTTTTCAGCGGAATTGGCTGTCTTTATTTTATCCCTCCCTCTCTAGTGACTCTTGCGTGGAAGATCCACATCCTGGGTATTCATTATCCCATACGTCACTAGCTCATGGACTCTTGCTAATTTCATGAAAGAAAACATAATTTATGTAAGAACTTACCTGATAAATTCATTTCTTTCATATTAGCAAGAGTCCATGAGGCCCACCCTTTTTGTGGTGGTTATGATTTTTTTGTATAAAGCACAATTATTCCAATTCCTTATTTTTTATTCTTTTGCACTTTTTTCTTATCACCCCACTTCTTGGCTATTCGTTAAACTGATTTGTGGGTGTGGTGAGGGGTGTATTTATAGGCATTTTGAGGTTTGGGAAACTTTGCCCCTCCTGGTAGGAATGTATATCACTAGCTCATGGACTCTTGCTAATATGAAAGAAATGAATTTATCAGGTAAGTTCTTACATAAATTATGTTTTTAGAAATGTTTTTAAGGTGGAAGCGGCAGGCTTTAGCCAAGGACTGAATGTGAGGAGTGAAGGAAAGATCTGAGTCAAGTGTGACCCCAAGACATCGGGCGTGCGGGGTAGGGGTAATGATGGAATTATCAACAGTTATAGAAATTTTGGGGGTGGAGACATTGGAAGAAGGGGGAAAAATAAGGAGTTCAGTTTTGGAGAGATTTAGCTTAAGGTAGTGAGAGGAGATCCAAGATGAGATGTGAGAAAGACAGTTAGTGACACGGGTTAGTAAGGAAGGAGGTAGGTCTGGTGCAGAGAGGTTGATTTGGGTGTCATCGGCATACAAATGGTATTGAAACCCATGGGACTTTATTAAGGAACCTAGTGACGAAGTGTAGATTGAAAAGAGAAGGGGACCAAGGACAGAGCCTTGAGGTACCCCAACAGAAAGTGGTAATGGGGCAGAGGATGCTCCGGAGAAGGCTACACTAAGTGTACGGTTAGTCAGATAGGAAGAGAACCACGAGAGAGCTGTGTCACAGATGCCGAAGGATTGGAGGGTTTGGAGCAGAAGAGGGTGGTCAACAGTGTCAAAGGCTGCAGACAGGTCAAGGAGGATAAGCAGAGAGAATTGGTCTTTGGATTTTGCTGTAAGTAGGTCATTGGTAACCTTGATAATTGCTGTCTCTGTAGAGGGATGGGAACAAAATCCAGATTGCAGTGGGTCAAGAAGAGAGTTTAGTGTAAGGAAATGGGATAGACGTGCGTAAACTAGCTTTTCGAGGAGCTTTGAGGCAAGAGGGAGTAGGGAAATAGGGCGGTAATTGGAAGGGGAGGTTGGATCAAGGGAAGGTTTTTTGAGGATAGGTGTGACCAGTGCATGTTTTAGAGATGAGGGAAATATACCAGTGCTGAGGGAGAGGTTGAAAATGTGTGTGAGTATGGGGGTGAGGGTAGAAGAGAGGGAGGGGAGTAGCTGTGAGGGGATGGGGTCGAGGGGACAGGTAGTGAGGTGGGAGGACAGTATAAGGGCAGAAACTTCATCCTCATTAACAGGGGCAAAAGAGCTGCATTTTTGGATATTTGGGTTTTGGGTGATCGTGAGCTTTTGAGGGGGTGGGAGATTGGAAGTATGTTGAGAGCTGATTTCACTTCTGATGGAGTCAATTTTGTTTTTGAAGTGGCTTGCAAAATCTTGAGCTGAGAGAGAGGTTGTGTTAGGAGGTGGGGGTGGGCAGAGAAGAGTGTTGAACGTGGAGAACAGACGTTTAGGGTTAGAGGAAAGAGTAGAGATGAGATTAGAAAAATATTGTTACTTATAAAGATTAAGGGCAGAATAGTAGGAGTTCAGGATGAACTTGTAGTGAAGAAAGTCAGCTGAACTCCGAGATTTCCTCCAATGTCGCTCAGCAGTACAGGAGCATCTGTGTAGGTATCATGTCAGAGGAGTATGCCAGGGCTGAGGATGAGAGTGTGGTTTCTGAGCTAAGGTTGGAGGGGCCAGAGTGTCAATGACCGATGTAAGGGTGGAATTATACTGGCAGATAGATTGGTCAGGGCAGGTAAAGGAGGTGATGGATGAGAGGAGAGGTTTGAGAGAGCTAGCGAGCTGATGCAGATCTAGTGACTTAGTGCTTCTGTGAAGTTTGGTGTGAGGGGTAGAGGGAGGGGGAGTTGTAGGTAGGGAAGTGATGTTGCAAGTTAGGAGATGATGGTAAGAGAGAGGAAAAGGAGAGTTTGTTAAATTTGAAAGAGTGCAAAATCAGATCAAGGGAATGACCATCTTTGTGAGTGGGAGAGTCGGTCCATTGTGACAGGCCGAAAGAGGAAGTCAGTTGAAGACGTTGTATTGCAGAGGAAGCATTGGGATTGTCAAGAGGGATGTTAAAGTCACCAAGAATGAGGGCCGGGGTGTCTGAGGAAAGGAAATAAGGAAGCCAGGCAGCAGAGTGATCTAAAAATTGAGTTGGGGAGCCAGGGGGCGGTATATGACTGAAACACGTATAGAGAGGGGAGAGAATAACCGAATCATGTGTGCTTCAAATGAAGAAAATGTGAGTGAAGAGAAGGGCTGTATTTGTTGGAAGGTGCAACGAGAGGAAAGTAAAATACCGACACCACCTCCTTGTCTATTGCCAGACCTAGGAGTGTGGCTGAAATGGAGACCCCCATGTGACAGTGCAGCAGTGGATGCTGTGTCTGAAGCAGAGAGCCAGGTTTCTGTAAAAGCCAGAAGGTTAAGAGAGTGGGAGATAAAGAAATCATAGATATAAGTGAGCTTGTTGCAAACAGAGCGAGAGTTCCAGAGTGCACAAGTGAAGGGGGAGGGGTTTTTGTAAGAGGTTTTTCAGACTCTGTAATTAATACTATGATTCAAGCAAGAAAATCTGTTTCCAGGAAAATTTATTATAAGGTTTGGAACACGTATATTTCTCCAACATAGGTGTGTCCGGTCCACGGCGTCATCCTTACTTGTGGGATATTCTCTTCCCCAACAGGAAATGGCAAAGAGCCCAGCAAAGCTGGTCACATGATCCCTCCTAGGCTCCGCCTACCCCAGTCATTCTCTTTGCCGTTGTACAGGCAACATCTCCACGGAGATGGCTTA
This sequence comes from Bombina bombina, assembly GCF_027579735.1. Classification (NCBI taxonomy): domain Eukaryota; kingdom Metazoa; phylum Chordata; class Amphibia; order Anura; family Bombinatoridae; genus Bombina; species Bombina bombina. Next base: position 290,942,610 of record NC_069503.1, on the reverse strand, counting down.
GAGTTTTTTAGTGTTTAACTGTAGTTTTTCATTATTCAATCAAGAGTTTGTTATTTTCAAATAGTGCTGGTACGTACTATTTACTCAGAAACAGAAAAGAGATGAAGAATTCTGTTTGTATGAGGAAAATGATTTTAGCAACCGTAACTAAAATCCATGGCTGTTCCACACAGGACTGTTGAGAGCAATTAACTTCAGTTGGGGGAACAGTTTGCAGTCCCTTGCTGCTTGAGGTATGACACATTCTAACAAGACGATGTAATGCTGGAAGCTGTCATTTTCCCTATGGGATCCGGTAAGCCATGTTTATTACGATTGTAAATAAGGGCTTCACAAGGGCTTATTTAGACTGTAGACTTTTTTTTGGGCTAAATCGATTGATTATTAACACTTATTTAGCCTTGAGGAATCATTTATTCTGGGTATTTTGATATAATAATATCGGCAGGCACTGTTTTAGACACCTTATTCTTTAGGGGCTTTCCCAAAGCATAGGCAGAGTCTCATTTTCGCGCCGGTGTTGCGCACTTGTTTTTGAGAGGCATGGCATGCAGTCGCATGTGAGAGGAGCTCTGATACTTATAAAAGACTTCTGAAGAATGATGCCCAAGATGATTCCTCAAGTGAGGGGAGTAAGCATGGTACTGCATCATTCCCTCCTTCGTCTACACGAGTCTTGCCCACTCAGGAGGCCCCTAGTACATCTAGCGCGCCAATACTCCTTACTATGCAACAATTAACGGCTGTAATGGATAATTCTGTCAAAAACATTTTAGCCAAAATGAACCCTTGTCAGCGTAAGCGTGGCTGCTCTGTTTTAGTTACTGAAGAGCATGACGACGCTGATATTAATATCTCTGAAGGGCCCCTAACCCAATCTGAGGGGGCCAGGGAGGTTTTGTCTGAGGGAGAAATTACTGATTTAGGGAACATTTCTCAGCAGGCTGAATCTGATGTGATTACATTTAAATTTAAATTGGAACATCTCCGCATTTTGCTTAAGGAGGTATTATCCACTCTGGATGATTGTGAAAATTTGGTCATCCCAGAGAAACTATGTAAAATGGACAAGTTCCTAGAGGTGCCGGGGCTCCCAGAAGCTTTTCCTATACCCAAGCGGGTGGCGGACATTGTTAATAAAGAATGGGAAAGGCCCGGTATTCCTTTCGTCCCTCCCCCCATATTTAAAAAATTGTTTCCTATGGTCGACCCCAGAAAGGACTTATGGCAGTCAGTCCCCAAGGTTGAGGGAGCGGTTTCTACTTTAAACAAACGCACCACTATTCCCATAGAGGATAGTTGTGCTTTCAAAGATCCTATGGATAAAAAATTAGAAGATTTGCTTAAAAAGATGTTTGTTCAGCAGGGTTACCTTCTACAACCCATTTCATGCATTGTCCCTGTCACTACAGCCGCATATTTCTGGTTTGATGAACTGATTAAGGTGCTCGATAGTGACTCTCCTCCTTATGAGGAGATTATGGACAGAATCAATGCTCTCAAATTGGCTAATTCTTTCACTCTAGACGCCTCTTTGCAATTGGCTAAGTTAGCGGCTAAGAATTCTGGGTTTGCTATTGTGGCGCGCAGAGCGCTTTGGTTGAAATCTTGGTCGGCTGATGCGTCTTCCAAGAACAAGCTACTAAACATTCCTTTCAAGGGGAAAACGCTGTTTGGTCCTGACTTGAAAGAGATTATCTCTGATATCACTGGGGGTAAGGGCCACGCCCTTCCTCAGGATCGGCCTTTCAAGGCAAAAAATAGACCTAATTTTCGTCCCTTTCGTAAAAACGGACCAGCCCAAGGTGCTACGTCCTCTAAGCAAGAGGGTAATACTTCTCAGGCCAAGCCAGCTTGGAGACCAATGCAAGGCTGGAACAAGGGAAAGCAGGCCAAGAAACCTGCCACTGTTACCAAGGCAGCATGAAATATTGGCCCCCGATCCGGGACCGGATCTGGTGGGGGGCAGACTCTCTCTCTTCGCTCAGGCTTGGGCAAGAGATGTTCTGGATCCTTGGGCGCTAGAAATAGTCTCCCAGGGTTATCTTCTGGAATTCAAGGGACTTCCCCCAAGGGGGAGGTTCCACAGGTCTCAGTTGTCTTCAGACCACATAAAAAGACAGGCGTTCTTACATTGTGTAGAAGACCTGTTAAAAATGGGAGTGATTCATCCTGTTCCATTAAGAGAACAAGGGATGGGGTTCTACTCCAATCTGTTCATAGTTCCCAAAAAAGAGGGAACGTTCAGACCAATCCTAGATCTCAAGATCTTAAACAAATTTCTCAAGGTCCCATCGTTCAAGATGGAAACCATTCGAACTATCCTTCCTTCCATCCAGGAAGGTCAATTCATGACCACGGTGGATTTAAAGGATGCGTATCTACATATTCCTATCCACAAGGAACATCATCGGTTCCTAAGGTTTGCATTCCTGGACAAACATTACCAGTTCGTGGCGCTTCCTTTCGGATTAGCCACTGCTCCAAGGATTTTCACAAAGGTACTAGGGTCCCTTCTAGCGGTGCTAAGACCAAGGGGCATTGCAGTAGTACCCTACCTGGACGACATTCTGATTCAAGCGTCGTCCCTCCCTCGAGCAAAGGCTCACACGGACATCGTCCTGGCCTTTCTCAGATCTCACGGCTGGAAAGTGAACGTGGAAAAGAGTTCTCTATCCCCGTCAACAAGGGTTCCCTTCTTGGGAACAATTATAGACTCCTCAGAAATGAGGATTTTTCTAACAGAGGCCAGAATAACAAAGCTTCTGGACTCTTGTCGGATACTTCATTCCGTTCCTCTTCCTTCCGTAGCTCAGTGCATGGAAGTGATCGGGTTGATGGTAGCGGCAATGGACATAGTTCCTTTTGCGCGCATTCATCTAAGACCATTACAACTGTGCATGCTCAGTCAGTGGAATGGGGACTATACAGACTTGTCTCCAAAGATACAAGTAAATCAGAGGACCAGAGACTCACTCCGTTGGTGGCTGTCCCTGGACAACCTGTCACAAGGGATGACATTCCGCAGACCAGAGTGGGTCATTGTCACGACCGACGCCAGTCTGACGGGCTGGGGCGCGGTCTGGGGATCCCTGAAAGCTCAGGGTCTTTGGTCTCGGGAAGAATCTCTTCTACCGATAAATATTCTGGAACTGAGAGCGATATTCAATGCTCTCAAGGCTTGGCCTCAGCTAGCGAGGACCAAGTTCATACGGTTTCAATCAGACAACATGACGACTGTTGCGTACATCAACCATCAGGGGGGAACAAGGAGTTCCCTAGCGATGGAGGAAGTGACCAAGATTATTCTATGGGCGGAGTCTCACTCCTGCCACCTGTCTGCTATCCACATCCCGGGAGTGGAAAATTGGGAAGCGGATTTTCTGAGTCGTCAGACATTGCATCCGGGGGAGTGGGAACTCCATCCGGAAATCTTTGCCCTAGTCACTCAGCTGTGGGGCATTCCAGACATGGATCTAATGGCCTCTCGTCAGAACTTCAAAGTTCCCTGTTACGGGTCCAGATCCAGGGATCCCAAGGCGGCTCTAGTGGATGCACTAGTAGCACCTTGGACCTTCAAACTATCTTATGTGTTTCCGCCGTTTCCTCTCATTCCCAGGCTGGTAGCCAGGATCAATCAGGAGAGGGCGTCGGTGATCTTGATAGCTCCTGCGTGGCCACGCAGGACTTGGTATGCAGATCTGGTGAATATGTCATCGGCTCCACCTTGGAAGCTACCTTTGAGACGAGACCTTCTTGTTCAGGGTCCGTTCGAACATCCGAATCTGGTTTCACTCCAGCTGACTGCCTGGAGATTGAACGCTTGATTTTATCGAAGCGAGGTTTCTCAGATTCTGTTATCGATACTCTTGTTCAGGCCAGAAAGCCTGTAACTAGAAAGATTTACCACAAAATTTGGAAAAAATATATCTGTTGGTGTGAATCTAAAGGATTCCCTTGGGACAAGGTTAAGATTCCTAGGATTCTATCCTTCCTTCAAGAAGGATTGGAAAAAGGATTATCGGCAAGTTCCCTGAAGGGACAGATTTCTGCCTTGTCGGTGTTACTTCACAAAAAGCTGGCAGCTGTGCCAGATGTTCAAGCCTTTGTTCAGGCTTTGGTTAGAATTAAGCCTGTTTACAAACCTTTGACTCCTCCTTGGAGTCTCAATTTAGTTCTTTCAGTTCTTCAGGGGGTTCCGTTTGAACCCTTACATTCCGTTGATATTAAGTTATTATCTTGGAAAGTTTTGTTTTTAGTTGCAATTTCTTCTGCTAGAAGAGTTTCAGAATTATCTGCTCTGCAGTGTTCCCCTCCTTATCTGGTGTTCCATGCAGATAAGGTGGTTTTACGTACTAAACCTGGTTTTCTTCCGAAAGTTGTTTCTAACAAAAACATTAACCAGGAGATTATCGTGCCTTCTCTGTGTCCGAAACCAGTTTCAAAGAAGGAACGTTTGTTGCACAATTTGGATGTTGTTCGCGCTCTAAAATTCTATTTAGATGCTACAAAGGATTTTAGACAAACATCTTCCTTGTTTGTTGTTTATTCAGGTAAAAGGAGAGGTCAAAAAGCAACTTCTACCTCTCTCTCTTTTTGGATTAAAAGCATCATCAGATTGGCTTACGAGACTGCCGGACGGCAGCCTCCCGAAAGAATCACAGCTCATTCCACTAGGGCTGTGGCTTCCACATGGGCCTTCAAGAACGAGGCTTCTGTTGATCAGATATGTAGGGCAGCGACTTGGTCTTCACTGCACACTTTTACCAAATTTTACAAGTTTGATACTTTTGCTTCTTCTGAGGCTATTTTTGGGAGAAAGGTTTTGCAAGCCGTGGTGCCTTCCATTTAGGTGACCTGATTTGCTCCCTCCCTTCATCCGTGTCCTAAAGCTTTGGTATTGGTTCCCACAAGTAAGGATGACGCCGTGGACCGGACACACCTATGTTGGAGAAAACAGAATTTATGTTTACCTGATAAATTTCTTTCTCCAACGGTGTGTCCGGTCCACGGCCCGCCCTGGTTTTTTTAATCAGGTCTGATAATTTATTTTCTTTAACTACAGTCACCACGGTACCATATGGTTTCTCCTATGCTAATATTCCTCCTTAACGTCGGTCGAATGACTGGGGTAGGCGGAGCCTAGGAGGGATCATGTGACCAGCTTTGCTGGGCTCTTTGCCATTTCCTGTTGGGGAAGAGAATATCCCACAAGTAAGGATGACGCCGTGGACCGGACACACCGTTGGAGAAAGAAATTTATCAGGTAAACATAAATTCTGTTTTCCTGGTGTTCCACTCATAATTTTTCTTGGCATACATTTAGAATTCCTAGAATTCTTCAGTTTATTCAAGATGGTTTAGATAAGGACTTATCTGCCAGATTTCTGCTCTTTCTGTAATGTTTCACAGAAAGATTGCTCATCTTCCAGACATTCTCCTCCATGGAGTCTCAATCTAGTTTTGCAGTCTTTGCACGCTCCTCCATTTGAGCCTATACATTCTTTCGATATTAAACTACTTTCTCCAACATAGGTGTGTCCGGTCCACGGCGTCATCCTTACTTGTGGGATATTCTCTTCCCCAACAGGAAATGGCAAAGAGCCCAGCAAAGCTGGTCACATGATCCCTCCTAGGCTCCGCCTACCCCAGTCATTCTCTTTGCCGTTGCACAGGCAACATCTCCACGGAGATGGTTAAGAGTTTTTTGGTGTTTAAATAGTTTCTCAAGGTTATCTCCTGGAATTCAAGGAACTACCCCCAAGGGGAAGGTTCCACAGGTCTCAATGATCTTCAAACCAAATAAAAAGACAGGCATTCTTACATTGTGTAGAAGACCTGTTAAATATGGGAGTAATTCATCCAGTTCCAATAAGAGAACAAGGGATGGGGTTTTACTCCAACCTGTTCATAGTTCCCAAAAAAGAGGGAACATTCAGACCAATTTTAGATCTCAAGATCCTAAACAAATTTCTCAGGGTTCCATCGTTCAAAATGGAAACCATTCGAACGATCCTTCCCACCATCCAGGAAGGTCAATTTATGACCACGGTGGATTTAAAGGATGCGTACCTACATATTCCTATCAACAAGGAACATCATCAGTTCCTAAGGTTCGCTTTTCTGGACAAGCATTACCAGTTTGTGGTTCTTCCATTCGGATTAGCCACTGCTCCGAGAATTTTCACAAAGGTACTAGGGTCCCTTCTAGCGGTTCTAAGACCAAGGGGCATTGCAGTAGTACCTTACTTGGACGACATCCTGATTCAAGCGTCGTCTCTGTCAAAAGCAAAGGCTCATACGGACATCGTCCTAGCCTTTCTCAGATCTCACGGATGGAAAGTGAACAAAAAAAAAAAAGTTCTCTGTCCCCGTCAACAAGAGTTCCCTTCTTGGGAACAATAATAGATTCCTTAGAAATGAGGATTTTTCTGACAGAGGTCAGAAAATCAAAAATTCTAAGCTCTTGTCAAGTACTTCATTCTGTTCTTCGTCCTTCCATAGCGCAGTGCATGGAAGTAATAGGATTGATGGTTGCAGCAATGGACATAGTTCCTTTTGCACGAATTCATCTAAGACCATTACAACTGTGCATGCTCAGACAGTGGAATGGGGATTATACAGACTTGTCTCCGACGATTCAAGTAGATCAAAAGACCGGAGATTCACTCCGTTGGTGGCTGATCCTGGACAACCTGTCACAGGGAATGAGCTTCCGCAGACCAGAGTGGGTCATTGTCACGACCGACGCCAGTCTGGTGGGCTGGGGCGCGGTCTGGGAACCCCTGAAAGCTCAGGGTCTATGGTCTCGGGAAGAATCTCTTCTCCCGATAAACATTCTGGAACTGAGAGCGATATTCAATGCTCTCAAAGCTTGGCCTCAACTAGCAAAGGCCAAATTCATAAGGTTTCAATCAGACAACATGACGACTGTTGCATATATCAACCATCAGGGGGGAACAAGGAGTTCCCTGGCGATGGAGGAAGTGACCAAGATAATTCAATGGGCGGAGAATCACTCCTGCCACTTGTCTGCAATCCACATCCCAGGAGTGGAAAATTGGGAAGCGGATTTTCTGAGTCGTCAGACATTCCATCCGGGGGAGTGGGAACTCCATCCGGAAATCTTTGCCCAAATAACTCAATTATGGGGCATTCCAGACATGGATCTGATGGCGTCTCGTCAGAACTTCAAGGTTCCTTGCTACGGGTCCAGATCCAGGGATCCCAAGGCGACTCTAGTAGATGCACTAGTAGCACCTTGGACCTTCAACCTAGCTTCGGTGATCTTGATAGCTCCTGCATGGCCACGCAGGACTTGGTATGCAGACCTGGTGAATATGTCATCGGCTCCACCATGGAAGCTACCTTTGAGACAGGACCTTCTTGTTCAAGGTCCATTCGAACATCCGAATCTGGTCTCCCTCCAACTGACGGCTTGGAGATTGAACGCTTGATTTTATCAAAGCGTGGGTTTTCAGATTCTGTAATAGATACTATGATTCAGGCTAGAAAGCCTGTAACTAGAAAAATTTACCATAAAATATGGAAAAAATATATCTGTTGGTGTGAATCTAAAGGATTCCCATGGAACAAGATAAAAATTCCTAAGATTCTATCCTTTCTACAAGAAGGTTTGGAGAAAGGATTATCTGCAAGTTCTCTGAAGGGACAGATCTCTGCTTTATCTGTTTTACTTCACAAACAGCTGGCAGCCGTGCCAGATGTTCAAGCATTTGTTCAGGCTCTGGTTAGAATCAAGCCTGTTTACAGACCTTTGACTCCTCCCTGGAGTCTAAATCTAGTTCTTTCAGTTCTTCAAGGGGTTCCGTTTGAACCCTTACATTCCATAGATATTAAGTTATTATCTTGGAAAGTTTTGTTTTTGGTTGCAATTTCTTCTGCTAGAAGAGTTTCAGAGTTATCTGCTCTGCAGTGTTCTCCGCCCTATCTGGTGTTCCATGCAGATAAGGTGGTTTTGCGTACTAAGCCTGGTTTTCTTCCGAAAGTTGTTTCCAACAAAAATATTAACCAGGAGATAGTTGTACCTTCTTTGTGTCCGAATCCAGTTTCTAAGAAGGAACGTTTGTTACACAATTTGGACGTAGTCCGTGCTCTAAAATTCTATTTAGAGGCTACTAAAGATTTCAGACAAACATCTTCTTTGTTTGTTGTTTATTCTGGTAAAAGGAGAGGTCAAAAAGCAACTTCTACCTCTCTTTCTTTTTGGCTTAAAAGCATTATCCGATTGGCTTATGAGACTGCCGGACGGCAGCCTCCTGAAAGAATCACAGCTCACTCCACTAGGGCTGTGGCTTCCACATGGGCCTTCAAGAACGAGGCTTCTGTTGACCAGATATGTAAGGCAGCGACTTGGTCTTCACTGCACACTTTTGCCAAATTTTACAAATTTGATACTTTTGCTTCTTCGGAGGCTATTTTTGGGAGAAAGGTTTTGCAAGCCGTGGTGCCTTCCATTTAGGTGACCTGATTTGCTCCCTCCCTTCATCCGTGTCCTAAAGCTTTGGTATTGGTTCCCACAAGTAAGGATGACGCCGTGGACCGGACACACCTATGTTGGAGAAAACAGAATTTATGCTTACCTGATAAATTACTTTCTCCAACGGTGTGTCCGGCCCACGGCCCGCCCTGGTTTTTTTAATCAGGTCTGATGAATTATTTTCTCTAACTACAGTCACCACGGTATCATATGGTTTCTCCTATGCATATTTCCTCCTGTACGTCGGTCGAATGACTGGGGTAGGCGGAGCCTAGGAGGGATCATTTGACCAGCTTTGCTGGGCTCTTTGCCATTTCCTGTTGGGGAAGAGAATATCCTACAAGTAAGGATGACGCCGTGGACCGGACACACCGTTGGAGAAAGTAATTTATCAGGTAAGCATAAATTCTGTTTTCTTGGAAAGTCTTGTTTCTTTAAGGTATTTCTTTCTGAATTATCTGCCCTCTCTTGTGAGTCTCCTTATTTGATTTTTCATCAATGTAAAGCAGTTTTGTGGACTACTTTAAAATTTTTGACAAAGGTTGTTAATTATAACAACATTAACAGGGACATTGTTGTTCCCTCTTTGTGTCCTAATCCTAGGAATTATGCTGAAAAGACTTTACACTCTTTAGATGTTGTTAGAGCTTTAAAATATTATGTTGATGTCCCTAAAGATTTCAGAAAGACTTTGTTTATTTGTTATTTTTTCTGGTTTACAAAAGGGTCAGAAAGCTTCTACTATTTCCTTAGCCTCTTGGTTAAAACTTCTGATTCACAAAGCTTATTTGGAAGCGTGTCAGTCTCCGCCTCAAAGTGATCAGTTGCCACATCTTGGGCTTTCAAGAACGAGGCTTCAGTTGATCAAATCTGCAAAGCAGCCACTTGGTCTTCTTTGCATACTTTTACTAAATTTTACCATTTTTATGTTTTTGCCTCTTCAGAAGCAGCTTTTGGTAGAAAGGTTCTTCGGTCAGTGGTCACTCTTTGATTCTATTGCTTATACATTTTTTGAGTTTTTAGTTATTAGAAGATTTTAATTTTGGATTTAATTTCTCAGCAAAAAAAAGCTGTTTAGATTTTATCCCTCCCTTTATTTTTGTTACTCGTGGACTTCCACATCTTGGGTATTATATCCCATGTGTAAAAATCGTGGGCTCTCGCCACCTATATGAAAGAAACCATAATTTATGTAAGAACTTACCTGATACATTCATTTATTTCATGTTGGCGAGAGTCCATGAGGTCCTCTCCCTATTATGGGTTGTTTTTAACAGAGCACATCTTTTTCCTGTTTCTTTTTTATGGCTTTTTCTTACTCCTTTTTTACACCTCACTTCTTGGCTATATGATAACCTGAGATATAAGTGTGGTGGGTGGGGTATTTATAGGCTTTGAGGTTTGGAAACTTTGCCTCCTCCTGGTAGGAATGTATATCCCATGTGCAACAAATCATGGACTCTCGCCACCATGAAATAAATGAATTTATCAGTTAAGTTCTTACATAAATTATGTTTTTGTAAATGGTAAGGGTATATTAAGTTGTTAATAATGATCAAAAACCGATAATGTATCCATTTCGGAATTAACTTGCTAAGTAAGACGGTTTTGGTCATTTTAGACTTTTCAGAAAGTGGGAGGGACAGGGGAGTTCCCAGGGTATGTCTGAAGCTCTCTCACAATTCTAGTGAAATGCTGTAAGCATGTTAAACAAGCTGGTCCCACTGAATTATCTCACCAGCTGTATGCAGGTGAAATTTACAATACACTTAACTGACAGAAAAGTAATATATATACTAAACTATAGGCAAAATCAAGTTAAATTGTAGTAAAAACATTACAGTTTCATTTGTATTTATTGCAAAATAAGACTTTCTATCAGCCCCAGGTGTTTACCCATTTACCTCTCTCCCTTGGGAAATTCTGTATTCCAGACAGCCTAATTACTTTCTATGGAAGACATCTCTCATCTCTCTCGGACTTCCAGCTTCTGCACTTTTTCTTATAGAATTCAGTGAGTTTAGTCTCTGTGAAGTCTGAACTATAATTTCTCTCCAAATTAGAGAATCTTTGCTTATCGGCCTAAAGAAAATAATGAAACTCTCTGGGAAACTAAATTTGTCAGTGTTTCAGTTTTATTTTAAATAAAAGAAATACAAAGTGCAATATAATTTGTAAAAAAAATACACAGAAATATACGAGGTATGACCCTTTGTTAATGATACACAAAAAACTGTAAAAGCATAATCCGAATTTGTAAAATTACAACCCTAAACACACTGCTGTATACAAAATAAAATACATTTAAACTTTACACTTCATATTAACTTTTCTTACAAAATAAAAAGTAATATAAAATACAATGCACAAAGTGTAAAATGCAGCGGAACTCTCATGTCACGCAATTCTATATTGCACTGGGCTTGTCTCTCCTTCACTTACAGAAATACTCTTGGAGAAGTGTAGCAAAATCTTCCCTTTTAGAATTTCATTAGGGATCTCACAGTGCTGGAGGATCATTTTATATCATCTCATCTGAGTGGAAAGCTTTAGATTATCAGGCCCTACATCTGATGTATAATGAGTTGAGAATTAGCAATTTTCACATTGACCACATGCTATCTAGTAAGAATGTGCTTTTGTTTATTATTCAGGATTAATTTCACAAACTAATGCAGAATTTGACTGCGGGCAGTGGCATTCAGCTTTTTTTGGCACCCAATTTATTAGTGCTAATGTGCAACACTCAATTACCTGGATTTGCACACATATATTTGTATGTTGTACACTTATAAAGACGGCATCCCAAATAGCCAGATGCTGCTGCCTATGGCCATATTTGGCATTTGCTTGTGAAACGAATGCCTAATAGCGAACTAATGCACATGCCAAATATCTAGAGTAGTGATGGCTCACTTCCTAACACAGGGTCACAGAACATGGTTGCCTTTTTAAATGCATCTATTTATTAATCCAACCAATGGCATCCACACAAAAGGGGCATGCCTCTTACATTACAGTTGTAGCAAAAACTCAATATTTCTTACTATATGTCTAGAATGGTTATAAAAATAAAGGAATTGTGGAATTGTAGGCTATGCTTAAAAAAATGAATGTAAGATGCTTAAACTAATCTTGTATAGAGAAAATGTTGCAAATCACAGATTAAAATTCTGAGATCAAGTTTTTTTGTTTGTTTGGGTTTTTTTTGGGCATTAATTACCAATCTACTGCATTATTATAATTTTTTTTGTATGACATCTCTATTAAGTTGTGTTTGTGTATGCATTTAACAGTATCCAGAACTATTTGCAAACCTACCTATACGCCACAGATCTGGAGTTCTTCTATATGGGGCACCGGGAACAGGGAAGACTTTGTTGGCTGGTGTCATTGCCCGTGAAAGTGGAATGAACTTTATTAGCATTAAGGTAAGTAGACAAACACAACCTGTTGCAACAAAAGTCTCTTAAGCCTACATTCTGCATGGTCAAAGATTTCTCTCCATTCGTACTAAACCACAACCAATCCTGCTTTATCATCTGAAGTCTATTAAACATGGTGCATGATATCTTTCAATACTGTTGTGAATACACAGGGCACAACATAGGACATTACGTTTCTCACAATGAAGAGAAAGTGCATCTAGCTTATTTCCTGATTCTTTGAATCTAAGTGATTAGTTGTCCTACTATAAATTTTATTTTACCAGGGTCCAGAGCTGCTCAGTAAATATATTGGTGCCAGTGAACAAGCAGTGCGAGATGTCTTTTCAAGGTAATTTTGTTACCTTCTTGTTTTTTTATTAAAGTCTTATATTTGTTCATCTTTATAATTGATGTTCACATGGTTCATTAAATATTCATGTGAATTGTAGCTTATCGGAGCATTCAACCATTTATTAGACTTGTGAAACATTTATTACAAAGTAACAATATTTTTAAAACTTTACAAAATGACTTATCTTGACTTTAATTGTTTTTGTTAGACTATCAATCTAGTATTGATAAAAAAGATCTTGTAAATAAAACAAACTGTTGTTAAGATTGTGATTAGTTATTAAAAAGGGAAAAAATAGTCTTGCACTTCTATATATTGTTGAATTGATTTTTGGTCATTTTATTCCAGAGCACAAGCTGCTAAGCCGTGCATTATTTTCTTTGATGAGTTTGATTCCTTAGCACCTAGACGAGGTCATGATAACACAGGTGTGACTGACAGAGTGGTCAACCAGATGCTGACGCAACTGGATGGAGTGGAAGGTCTACAGGGTAATAGTTCTATCACTGCTGTATTTACTGTGTATAATGGCCACTGTGAACTTTGTTTTTTGTGTGACATTTAGCCATTAGTTAAAACACTGGAGTTACATATGTCTTTATTGTTTCTAGGGGTCTATGTTGTAGCAGCCACCAGTCGTCCAGATTTGATTGACCCAGCCTTACTTAGACCTGGTCGATTGGATGAGTGTCTATATTGTCCTCCCCCAGAACAGGTGAGCATGCAGCAAGCAATAAATTGGTTTGAGAAAGAAATTAGGTAACCTCTTGGCTGCCAATAAGTCTGCAATATGTTGCTATCCTCTTTACCAACCAAGGGATGAAACCCAATATTTGTAATCTGTCAACTTGATATTTGCTCATGAAATTCATATATTTGTCCCAAATCTTGTCTTTGGCAATTTAATGTAGAATGATAACATTTTAACATAACTTTTAACTCCTATCTTCCTATCTGCTTTTAAACAGATGTCTCGGTTGGAGATTTTGAAAGGTCTCAGTCAACAGATGTTATTAGATGTTGATGTGAATTTTCAGCAAATAGCTACAATGACAGAACACTTCACTGGAGCGGATCTTAAAGCTTTGCTCTACAATGCTCAGCTGGAAGCCATCCATGCTAAGTTAGCAGCAAGCCTACCACACGTATGAGCATTCAAGTTTGTTTTGTAATTGCCTACTCTAGTACATTATTACAGATTATTTTCCACAGGTCCTGATAATCTAGTCAAACTATATAAATTACTTGATTGCTGCACCAATGTGGAATTTCTACATCTGTGTCCCATATGTCAAGTAGATCATAACTGAAAGATTTAACTGACTCCATATTGTAACTGCCAATGAAAATAATGGTATTTCTGCTGCATAGTCACTGCTCATAACAAGCTATAATTTCATATGTTTTTATTATGTTTTACTGTTCTTTGTGAAATGTTGGTTTAATACCAAAATAATATTAAGATATATAGGTATAGATAAGATATTTTGTCGTTTTTTTTGTATTGTGCAAATATGAATACTAGTCATTGTAAATCCATCTTTCTTCCTGTTTCAGGATAATGGTTCTGGATCTGACAGTGACATGAGCTCTTCATCAATCATATTTCTGAACCCTAGCACTGTATCAGAAGATTCAGGTGGAGACTCAAGCATTGTTGTTGACCAGTCACTTGCTTTACTGGATATGATAGAGCTTCCTCCAGAAGACTTAAAGTCAAGCATGTGGCGCCTTTACTTTGGAAGTTCATATGAATCAGACTTGGGGAATGGGAGCAGCCCATCAGATCTGGTAACTTCACTAGTGTCTTCTGTTTTTTTTTTTAGTTTGATTCTACTAATCTATATGTCATTGAATTTAAAGACTTCCATGATTTGGAACTATCCATAATCCTATGGTTTGCTCTTAGGTCATCATTAAAGGGACAGTCTACACCAAAATTTTTCTTATTTAAAAAGATAGATCATCCCTTTATTACCCATTCCCCGTTTTTGCATAACCAACACAGTTATATCAATATACTTTTTACCTCTGTAATTACCTTGTATCTAAGCCTCTGCAGACAGCCTCCTTATCTAAGTGCCTTTGACAGACATTGCAGTTTAACCAATCAGTGAAGACTCCTAAATAACTTTACGGGAGTGAGCACAATGTTATCTATATGACACATGTGAACTAGCACTGTCTGTGAAAAACTTTCAAAATTCTCTGAGCTAGGAGGCGGTTTTCAACTGTTTAGATATCAGTTTGAGCCTAGCTAGGTTTAGCTTTTCAAAAATACCACCAAGGGAACAAAGCAAATTTGATGATAAAAGTAAATTGGAAAGTTGTTTAAAATTGCATGCCCTATCTGAATCATGAAAGTTTAATTTTGACTTTACTGTCCCTTTAAACGTGAAGTCGAGGAGTGAAACCTTTATAATTTTATTTTATTTATTTGTAAATTGCAAGTTGTATACTGCTCGATAGCAGAACTGCTTTACTCTTTAAAGGGATAGGAAAGTCAAAATTAAACTTGCATGATTTTGATAGAGCATGTAATTTTAAGACACTTTTTTAAATTCACTTCTATTTTCAAATGTGCTTTGTTCTTTTGGTATCCCTTGTTGAAAAATAATACGCACATATTCTACACTAGTGGGAGCTGCTGCCAATTGATGCCTGCACACATTTGTCTTTTGTGATTGGCTGACTAGATGTGTTCATCTTGCTGCCAGTAGTGCAATGCTGTTCCTTCAGCAAAGGATAACAATAGAACAAAGCAAATTTGATAATGGAAGTAAATTGGAAAGTTGTTTAAAATTGTATGTTCTATCCAAATCATGAAAGAAAATGTTGGCGTTTTCTGTCCCTTTTGAGGATCATTTCTTGTTAGGGAACCTAAGTTCAAGGATTATCTTTCATGTCAATGGTGTCAGACCCATTGTCTTTGTGTCGTATTCCTAATCATACTGACCTGTGGCACAATCTAGTTTAACATCACTATGCATATTTTGTTGTATTCATTCAGTTCATAGCTGTAACTGAAAACAGATAATTACACACTTAAATAACAGTAGCTTTACTTATATCCAATGTTACTGTAATACATGTGTTTATTTATGTCTATTTATGTAAGTGATAGAAAGTGCCCCTTGAGCCATGGACTCTATCAATTTCTTCCGCCTCAACCCCTTAAATTAACATGTATGATTATCTTCCCCCATTGCCCTTTTTATATTTGACTTTTAAGAATGTGTTTTAGTAATTTGATAAATTACATATCGGAATACTTGAACACCTCAATGTAAAACATTATTTTAAGTTCAATTTGTAGGGCAAGGCACTATTCTTATGTTGTACTGGACAATCACAACTAAGTGAGTATTTTACCTCTCTTCTCTCGCTTTTGTTGCTTTTGTTTTCATTCCTTCTCTCCCCGTCCTTAATTATATGTGCAGCAAAAAATTCCAAACATCTATTTTGGTTTCAAAAAGTATTTTATGTGCACTTCAGTGAATATTTTGTGGAACACCTACAATTCATTTATTTCCCCTGAGTGCCTTAAGAGTCCTCTCTCTCTCTCTGAGACCATTGGGACAATTGGCAAGCTTTTCAGATAAGTTCTGATGCTGAGTCGTTGTAAATAGGTTTAGTGATCAATAATGTCTAATAATCCAAAACCAGCTGTAATGTATCCATAGTTACACCTTATAAGAGATACTATACCCCTTATGCACGGAACCAAATGAGACTAATTTAGTTAATCGAAGCAACTCTGGATGTTTACGTTCTTGATTACAAAAGTTTTAAATTAATGTATACTCTGATGGCTTCAGTTTTTTGTTTTTTATCATTCTTTTTAAAAATATTGTACTATAGTTTCATGGACAGCTTTGTGCAATGTAAGCAATTTGCCACTTATGCCACAGAAGTCCAAAATGTTGTCAGGTCGCTCTTACATGCAAAGGCATATATTGTATTTGCATGTTAAATTGTAATGACAGTGTAGAAATATACAGAACCCATCTACGTACTGCAACAGATTCACAAAGCTATATCATTCCTTCCAGCATACCAGCTTTTTATTATACACAGCCACAGATATATATACCAGCACATGTAATGTGTATCTCTCCCTTCAATTGTCTTTACAGACTTCTCAGAGCTTATCTGGAAGCAATTCTATTACACATGATTTTACTGGCTTGGCTATAGGAGAATTAGTGCCTTCACAACCTCTAGTGTTCATTACATCCTCTCAAGAAGATAACCAGGAACTTAATCAGGAAAAATTTCAGAAACTAAATGATGAGATCAATATTATCAAGGCCAGCTGCACACATGTGGTATAACAATTTTGCAAATTCCTCTGTTGTGTTCCAGTACTACTTTTTATTCTTGATTTTTTTTGCTTGGTTTATAAAGTTACACCATCAGACACCATACTTTGTGCTTTTCTAAATTTAAGAGAATACCATCATTTAGGTTAAAACAAAGATGCCCTCTTATCAGATGTTTCCTGTAGCCGTGATTGACTGTTTCTTCCTCTCCTTATGATATCAAGGAGCAGTGTAAAATGTTTGTAGCCAATCGCTCATTCCTAACACCCTGATAACTTTCATGAGTATATTTTGTGTATTCATTATGTATTATAGAAGAATTTTTAACTGCTTCATACCTAAATTATTTTTTTGAAGAAAAAAAAGTGTTTATTTCTCCTGTTAAGTGTGGTCAGTCCACGGGTCATCATTACTTCTGGGATATTAACTCCTCCCCAACAGGAAGTGCAAGAGGATTCACCCAGCAGAGCTGCTATATAGCTCCTCCCCTCTACGTCACCTCCAGTCATTCTCTTGCACCCAACGAATAGATAGGATGTGTGAGAGGACTGTGGTGATTATATTTAGTTTCATACCTTCAATTTAAAAGTTTGTTATTTTATAATAGCACCGGAGTGTGTTATTCCTTCTCTGGTAGAATTTGAAGAAGAATCTACCTGAGTTTTTTCTATGATTTTAGCCGGCGTAGTTAAGATCATATTGCTGTTTCTCGGCCATCTGAGGAGAGGTAAACTTCAGATCAGGGGACAGCGGGCAGATTAATCTGCAAGAGGTATGTAGCAGCTTATTATTTTCTGACAATGGAATTGATGAGAAAATTCTGCCATACCGATATAATGTAAACTCAGCCTTAAATGCAGTAGCAGCAACTGGTATCAGGCTGTCATGTATGTATATTTTACACTTCAGTATTCTGGGGAATGGCACTTCACTGGAATTATACTGTATACATAAGACTTTAGCCTAATTTGCAGGGACTAGCAACAGGCTTTTTAATAACACTTAATTTATTTATGTTAAACGTTTTTTGCTGGCATGTAAAATCGTTTAATTTTTTGAGGTACTGGGTGAAAAAATGTTTTGGGCACTATTTTTTTCCACTTGGCAGTCGTTTTATTTAATTTATGACAGTTTACTGATCTCTCTCACTGTTGTGTGTGAGGGGGAGGGGCCTTTTTTTGGCGCTTTTGCTACGCATCAAAGAATTCAGTCAGAAGTTTGTCTTCCCTGCATGATCCGGTTCATCTCTACAGAACTCAGGGGTCTTCAAAACTTGTTTTGAGGGAGGTAATCACTCACAGCAGAGCTGTGAGATTGTAGTTGACTGTGATAAAAAACGTTTATTTCTGTATTTTTTTTCTGCTATCAGGGTTAGTTATCCTTTGCTAATGGGAGCAATCCTTTGCTAAAAGTGTGTTTTTTACAAAGATTTGATGCTATAACTTTTCAGTTTATCAATTTTCAACTGTCATAACTTTTTCTGTGCTTCTTATAGGCACAGTACGTTTTCATATTATAAAAGTCAATCTGTACAAATTGAACATATTTCACCAAACAACGAGGGGAGAGTTATGCCGACTAACTCGCCTCACGTGTCAGTACCTGCATCTCCCGCTCGGGAGGTGCATGATATTGTAGCGCCGAGTACATCTGGGCGGCCATTACAAATCACATTACAGGATATGGCTACTGTTATGACTGAAGTTTTGGCTAAATTACCAGAACTAAGAGGTAAGCTTGATCACTCTGGGGTGAGAACAGAGTGCGCTGATAATATTAGGGCCATGTCAGACACTGCGTCACAATTTGCAGAACATGAGGACGGAGAGCTTCATTCTGCGGGTGACGGTTCTGATCCAAACAAACTGGATTCAGATATTTTAAATTTAAGCTGGAAAACCTCCGTGTATTACTAGGGGAGGTGTTAGCGGCTCTGAATGATTGTAACACAGTTGCAATACCAGAGAAAATGTGTAGGTTGGATAAATATTTTGCGGTACCGTCGAGTACTGACGTTTTACCTAAGAGACTTACTGAAATTGTTTCTAAGGAGTGGGATAGACCCGGTGTGCCGTTCTCACCCCCTCCAATATTTAGAAAGATGTTTCCAATAGACGCCACCACACGGGACTTATGGCAAACGGTCCCTAAGGTGGAGGGAGCAGTTTCTACTTTAGCTAAGCATACCACTATCCCGGTGGAGGATAGCTGTGCCTTTTCAGATCCAATGGATAAAAAGTTAGAGGGTTACCTTAAGAAAATGTTTGTTCAACAAGGTTTTATATTGCAACCTCTTGCATGCATTGCGCCTGTCACGGCTGCAGCAGCATTTTGGTTTGAGTCTCTGGAAGAGACACTTGAATCAGCTCCTTTAGATGAGATTACACACAAGCTTAAAGCCCTTAAGTTAGCTAACTCATTTATTTCGGATGCCGTAGTACATTTAACTAAACTTACGGCTAAGAATTCCGGATTCGCCATTCAGGCGCGCAGAGCACTGTGGCTAAAATCCTGGTCAGCTGATGTTACTTCTAAATCTAAATTGCTTAATATACCTTTCAAAGGGCAGACCTTATTCGGGCCCGGGTTGAAAGAAATTATCGCTGACATTACAGGAGGTAAAGGCCATGCCCTGCCTCAAGACAGAGCCAAACCTAAGGCGAGACAGTCTAATTTTCGTTCCTTTCTTAATTTCAAAGCAGGAGCAGCATCAACTTCCTCTGCACCAAAACAGGAAGGAGCTGTTGCTCGCTACAGACAAGGCTGGAGACCTAACCAGTCCTGGAACAAGGGCAAGCAGGCCAGGAAACCTGCTGCTGCCCCTAAGACAGCATGAATCGAGGGCCCCCGATCCGGGAACGGATCTAGTGGGGGGCAGACTTTCTCTCTTCGCCCAGGCTTGGGCAAGAGATGTCCAGGATCCCTGGGCGTTAGAGATCATATCTCAGGGATACCTTCTAGACTTCAAATTCTCTCCCCCAAGAGGGAG
The DNA here is from genome assembly GCF_027579735.1 of Bombina bombina. Classification (NCBI taxonomy): domain Eukaryota; kingdom Metazoa; phylum Chordata; class Amphibia; order Anura; family Bombinatoridae; genus Bombina; species Bombina bombina. The sequence goes on along the minus strand of NC_069503.1, from coordinate 290,923,019 downwards.
ATTTCATCTGTCAAGGTTGTCAACAAACCAAATAAAGAAAGAGGCGTTTCTACGCTGCGTACAAGATCTTTTATTAATGGGAGTGATCCATCCGGTTCCGCGGTCGGAACAAGGACAAGGGTTTTACTCAAATCTGTTTGTGGTTCCCAAAAAAGAGGGAACTTTCAGGCCAATCTTGGATTTAAAGATCCTAAACAAATTCCTAAGAGTTCCATCGTTCAAAATGGAAACTATTCGGACAATTTTACCCATGATCCAAAAGGGTCAGTACATGACCACAGTGGATTTAAAGGATGCTTACCTTCACATGCCGATTCACAAAGATCATTACTGGTATCTAAGGTTTGCCTTTCTAGACAGGCATTACCAGTTTGTAGCTCTTCCATTCGGATTGGCTACGGCTCCAAGAATCTTCACAAAGGTTCTGGGTGCTCTTCTGGCGGTACTAAGACCGCGAGGAATTTCGGTAGCTCCGTACCTACACGACATTCTGATACAAGCTTCAAGCTTTCAAACTGCCAAGTCTCATACAGAGTTAGTACTGGCATTTCTAAGGTCGCATGGATGGAAGGTGAACGAAAAGAAGAGTTCTCTCTTTCCACTCACAAGAGTTCCCTTCTTGGGGACTCTTATAGATTCTGTAGAAATGAAGATTTACCTGACAGAAGACAGGTTAACAAAGCTTCAAAATGCATGCCGTGTCCTTCATTCCATTCAACACCCGTCAGTAGCTCAATGCATGGAGGTGATCGGCTTAATGGTAGCGGCAATGGACATAGTACCCTTTGCACACCTACATCTCAGACCGCTGCAATTATGCATGCTAAGTCAGTGGAATGGGGATTACTCAGATTTGTCCCCTACTCTGAATCTGGATCAAGAGACCAGAAATTCTCTTCTATGGTGGCTTTCTCGGCCACATCTGTCCAGGGGGATGCCATTCAGCAGGCCGGACTGGACAATTGTAACAACAGACGCCAGCCTACTAGGTTGGGGCGCTGTCTGGAATTCTCTGAAGGCTCAGGGACAATGGAATCAGGAGGAGAGTCTCCTACCAATAAACATTCTGGAATTGAGAGCAGTTCTCAATGCCCTTCTGGCTTGGCCCCAGTTAACAACTCGGGGGTTCATTAGGTTTCAGTCGGACAACATCACGACTGTAGCTTACATCAACCATCAGGGAGGGACAAGAAGCTCTCTAGCAATGATGGAAGTATCAAAGATAATTCGCTGGGCAGAGTCTCACTCTTGCCACCTGTCAGCAATCCACATCCCGGGAGTGGAGAACTGGGAGGCGGATTTCTTAAGTCGTCAGACTTTTCATCCGGGGGAGTGGGAACTTCATCCGGAGGTCTTTGCCCAAATACTTCGACGTTGGGGCAAACCAGAGATAGATCTCATGGCGTCTCGACAGAATGCCAAGCTTCCTCGTTACGGGTCCAGATCCAGGGATCCGGGAGCGGTTCTGATAGATGCTTTGACAGCACCTTGGACCTTCGGGATGGCTTATGTGTTTCCACCCTTCCCGATGCTTCCTCGATTGATTGCCAGAATCAAACAGGAGAGAGCATCAGTGATTCTAATAGCGCCTGCATGGCCACGCAGGACTTGGTATGCAGATCTAGTGGACATGTCATCCTGTCCACCTTGGTCTCTGCCTCTGAAACAGGACCTTCTGATCCAGGGTCCCTTCAAACATCAAAATCTAATTTCTCTGAAGCTGACTGCTTGGAAATTGAACGCTTGATTTTATCAAAACGTGGTTTTTCTGAGTCAGTTATTGATACCTTAATACAGGCTAGGAAGCCTGTTACCAGAAAGATTTACCATAAGATATGGCGCAAATACTTATATTGGTGCGAATCCAAGAGTTACTCATGGAGTAAGGTTAGGATTCCGAGGATATTGTCTTTTCTACAAGAAGGTTTAGAAAAGGGTTTATCCGCTAGTTCCTTAAAGGGACAGATTTCAGCTCTGTCCATTCTTTTACACAAACGTCTGTCAGAAGTTCCGGACGTTCAAGCCTTTTGTCAGGCTTTAGCTAGGATCAAGCCTGTGTTTAAAACTGTTGCTCCACCATGGAGTTTGAACTTAGTTCTTAATGTTTTACAGGGTGTTCCGTTTGAACCCCTTCATTCCATTGATATCAAGCTGTTATCTTGGAAAGTTCTGTTTTTAATGGCGATTTCCTCGGCTCGAAGAGTCTCTGAGTTATCTGCCTTACATTGTGATTCTCCTTATCTGATTTTTCATTCAGACAAGGTAGTTCTGCGTACTAAACCTGGGTTCCTACCTAAGGTGGTCACTAACAGGAATATCAATCAAGAGATTGTGGTTCCATCTTTGTGTCCTAATCCTTCTTCGAAGAAGGAACGTCTGCTACACAATCTAGATGTAGTCCGTGCCCTGAAATTTTATCTACAGGCAACTAAGGATTATCGACAAACGTCTTCCCTGTTTGTCGTTTATTCTGGTCAGAGGAGAGGTCAAAAAGCTTCGGCTACCTCTCTCTCTTTTTGGCTTCGTAGCATAATACGGTTAGCGTATGAGACTGCTGGACAGCAGCCTCCTGAAAGAATTACAGCACATTCTACTAGAGCTGTGGCTTCCACTTGGGCCTTTAAGAATGAGGCTTCTGTTGAACAGATTTGCAAGGCTGCAACTTGGTCTTCTCTTCATACTTTTTCCAAATTTTACAAATTTGACACTTTTGCTTCTTCGGAGGCTGTTTTTGGGAGAAAGGTTCTTCAGGCAGTGGTTCCTTCCGTATAAAGAGCCTGCCTGTCCCTCCCGTCATCTGTGTACTTTAGCTTTGGTATTGGTATCCCAGAAGTAATGATGACCCGTGGACTGACCACACTTAACAGGAGAAAACAAAATTTATGCTTACCTGATAAATTCCTTTCTCCTGTAGTGTGGTCAGTCCACGGCCCGCCCTGTTTTTTATGGCAGGTAAAAAATTTTTGAATTATACTCCAGTCACCACTACACCCTTTGGCTTCTCCTTTCTCGTTGGTCCTTGGTCGAATGACTGGAGGTGACGTAGAGGGGAGGAGCTATATAGCAGCTCTGCTGGGTGAATCCTCTTGCACTTCCTGTTGGGGAGGAGTTAATATCCCAGAAGTAATGATGACCCGTGGACTGACCACACTACAGGAGAAAGGAATTTATCAGGTAAGCATAAATTTTGTTTTTGTATGTGTATATGTGTGTATTACTTATAGGGACAATAGACCGCTGGGTACAACTTTAGTAGCATGGTTTTCACCATGCTCTTGTTTTCCCTCCTGTACCTGCTGTTTAGTTATTTTAACTTATTACTGAATCCAGCTAGTAAAGCTCTGCATTTTATACTGGGTGCCGCCATCTTGTAGTGTATTGTTACATCCAGTGATAGAAGCAGTGCACTTTCACAGATCTGTGATGTTACTGGCTTTATTAGCTAACATAAAAGTAAAGAGCGGAAGCATTAAATTTAAGTTTAATTTGCATAACAAATATCGGCTCCAAGATGGCTGCACCCAGCGTGAAGATGCAGTGCCTCACTAACTAGTATGTGTAAGGTGTAAAAATAAGAAAGACTTTGAAGACAGCTGCAGACACAACAGGAAAAACAATAGCAAGGTAAGTACTAACCATGCTACTGTAGTTATAACCAGCAGTTTCTCCCTGTAAAGTGGACATTCTAGTGTGATAATGACATTCTATAATTTGAAAACTCTATTAAACAGATCATAGTTGTTCTGTGTTTGTTTAAGATACTGTACATAAAGTTGTGCATTGGGCACTATTGTGCTGTCCCTAAGAAGGTTGCGGTTCAGTGATTGGCAGACATGTACGCGTGCAGCGCTTGATTGGCCCCAGGGTGGAGCTGCAATGCGTTGCACTTTGGAGCTCAACTTTAATTATTTGTTAAACTCGTTTGGGGCCATAATGAGAAATAAGTATTTGTTTAGAAAAAAAAATACTCCTATGAATTAGATCAATTTTAATATTACACTAGAGTATCCCTTTAACATCTGGCAAAATCTATGTGTGCATATGTATTGAGCCAGAGGAATGTTCACGTAGATATTAACACATACCTTATAAGAACACACATTTGAGTTTTCAGGGTGATCCAAACAAAGAAACCGCAGCTTGCAGTAAGTATTTAATGTTGGCAATTTGCTTATTGACAACAGTCATAAAATAATTTTTTTTAGAAATTATTTGGTAAATAAAAGCAATTACATAATTGTAAATACATTTGCGTACATTTTATTTTTAAGGAGGACAGAGTTATAAGCCAAACAGACACAAAGAAGAGTTTGCATATTAATCAACAACATCTTCTGACTGCCCTTGCAAACACAAGACCATCTATAAGTGCTCAAGACTGGAAGTTTTTCAATCAACTGTAAGCATTAAATTGTTAAATTGTTCATTTTGTTCTGTCTTGTGGAGAATAAGAAACAACTAGAAACTAGAGCATCACAGTAACAAATTTGACTTTAATACACTGTGTGTAGAATTATTAGGCAAATTAGTATTTTGACCACATCATCCTCTTTATGCATGTTGTCTTACTCCAAGCTGTATAGGCTCGAAAGCCTACTACCAATTAAGCATATTAGGTGATGTGCATCTCTGTAATGAGAAGGGGTGTGGTCTAATGACATCAACACCCTATATCAGGTGTGCATAATTATTAGGCAACTTCCTTTCCTTTGGCAAAATGGGTCAAAAGAAGGACTTGACAGGCTCAGAAAAGTAAAAAAAAGTGAGATATCTTGCAGAGGGATGCAGCACTCTTAAAATTGCAAAGCTTCTGAAGCGTGATCATCGAACAATCAAGCGTTTCATTCAAAATAGTCAACAGGGTCGCAAGAAGCGTGTGGAAAAACCAAGGCGCAAAATAACTGCCCATGAACTGAGAAAAGTCAAACGTGCAGCTGCCAAGATGCCACTGACCACCAGTTTGGCCATATTTCAGAGCTGCAACATCACTGGAGTGCCCAAAAGCACAAGGTGTGCAATACATCAGAGACATGGCCAAGGTAAGAAAGGCTGAAAGACGACCACCACTGAACAAGACACACAAGCTGAAATGTCAAGACTGGGCCAAGAAATATCTCAAGACTGATTTTTCTAAGGTTTTATGGACTGATGAAATGAGAGTGAGTCTTGATGGGCCAGATGGATGGGCCTGTGGCTGGATTGGTAAAGGGCAGAGAGCTCCAGTCCGACTCAGACGCCAGCAAGGTGGAGGTGGAGTACTGGTTTGGGCTGGTATCATCAAAGATGAGCTTGTGGGGCCTTTTCGGGTTGAGGATGGAGTCAAGCTCAACTCCCAGTCCTACTGCCAGTTTCTGGAAGACACCTTCTTCAAGCAGTGGTACAGGAAGAAGTCTGCATCCTTCAAGAAAAACATGATTTTCATGCAGGACAATGCTCCATCACACGCGTCCAAGTACTCCACAGCGTGGCTGGCAAGAAAGGGTATAAAAGAAGAAAATCTAATGACATGGCCTCCTTGTTCACCTGATCTGAACCCCATTGAGAACCTGTGGTCCATCATCAAATGTGAGATTTACAAGGAGGGAAAACAGTACACCTCTCTGAACAGTGTCTGGGAGGCTGTGGTTGCTGCTGCACGCAATGTTGATGGTGAACAGATCAAAACACTGACAGAATCCATGGATGGCAGGCTTTTGAGTGTCCTTGCAAAGAAAGGTGGCTATATTGGTAACTGATTTGTTTTTGTTTTGTTTTTGAATGCCAGAAATGTATATTTGTGAATGTTGAGATGTTATATTGGTTTCACTGGTAAAAATAAATAATTGAAATGGGTATATATTTGTTTTTTGTTAAGTTGCCTAATAATTATGCACAGTAATAGTCACCTGCACACACAGATATCCCCCTAAAATAGCTATAACTAAAAACAAACTAAAAACTACTTCCAAAAACTATTCAGCTTTGATATTAATGAGTTTTTTGGGTTCATTGAGAACATGGTTGTTGTTCAATAATAAAATTAATCCTCAAAAATACAACTTGCCTAATAATTCTGCACTCCCTGTAGTACATTATGGTGGCTAGGTATGCTGTCCCGTTATCAACTTCTAAAATGAAGCTAGATGTTCAATATCTTAGACTGGTCAGCTGCTGTGTAAAATACTTTTATTTATTTATTTATATATATATATATATATATATATATATATTTATATTTGCTTGTTTAAATAGCTTTTCTTTCGTAAGATGATGAGAGTCCATAGGTGTCCATAACGTGGGATATATTTCCATCACCAGCAGGAGGTCAAGAACCCTCACAAGCTTTTAATCACTCCAACCTCCTCTCCCCACTCAGTTAGTTCTTGGCCTTCAAGGAGAGAGGTTGAGAGAGGTATTCTGCAAGCAAGATTTTAGTATTTTCTATCCAATCATTTATTGGGTGCTCAGACCTGACTTGAGACCGAGGACCCCCCTCCCATCTTCACTCAGGGAAGACTTCAAGTTAATTTTTCCAAGATTCTGAGTGAAGCAGGAGTGAAAAGATCCCTGGGTTCTTACATAGGCTTTCACACCAGACCTTCCTGGGAATGGTTTTTCTGTCTCACGTTCCAAGAGATCCTGTAAAGGCAGCTGTCTTCATTCAATGTGTTCAAGGACATGGGACTGTGATTCAACTTTTTCCAATCTCTCAACAAGGACATGGTTTCTATTCCAACCTCTTCATTGTCCCAAAGAAGGAGGGCACCTACCGTCCTATCCTGGAGCTAAAGACAAATTTGTTTGCATACCGTCTTTCAGAATTAAAACTATCAGTACCATTTTGGCTGAGTTTAAGAAGATCAATTTATGACAACCATATATTTAAAGGATGCTTATCTACACATCTCAATTCACAGGTACCATTTCTAGTTTCTAAGATTTGCATTTCTTAACAAACAATAATACAGAAATAGGGGGACAGCTCCAATATTGCGAAAAAGTATACAGGCTCACTTCTATTTGGACAATCGCCTAACGAAATTGTATAGATGGATAATTGGAAATTATAAGATGTGTGAAGGAGCGCCCCAAAAGAGGCTTAAGTATACTAAAGAAAGTAGACTTTATATCCATACGCGCTTGTTTACCTTGGTCATTATAAGCTATATCTGATTTTCTTAGTACCCCCTTTTTCTCTTCAAGGTTTTTTCCAGTGTCTATCCTCTCTCAGGCTAGGACACTTTTTAATACTATTGACTTACCTTATGAGTGTCTTATAACATTTGGGACACCGTTATCTAGTACCCCTTTATTTCTACTTTCTTTAGTATACTTAAGCCTCTTTTGGGGCGCTCCTTCACACATTTCTTAACAAACGTTCAGCAAGATTACAGGTTTTGTGGTACGGCTATACCGCTGAACAATTGGCCATTGCACGCGGAATATGCAGGTCTCCCGTATTACAAGTCGCGGTGGTACAGCTTATACAGCTAGTATTTTAGCCTTTACGCAACTCTCCATTCCGCACTAAAAAAATGGCTTTTGAGTGCGGGATTTTCATTGCGCCGTATAAGTTGTTCGGTCCGGCTATTACACTAGCACCATCCCCTCGCATCGCAAATACTATAATAAACCTATTAACCCCTAAACCGCCGGTCCCCCACATCACTACTACTATAATAAACCTATTAACCCCTAAACCACCGCCCCCCCATCGCAACATACTAAATTAAACTATTAACCCCTAAAACTAACTATCCCCTATACTTTAAGTTAAATTTACAATATAACTATCTTAAAACAAACAAAAACTTATCTGTGAAATAAAAAAAACAACCTCATACTTACCCTAGTCCTATGAGCCTATTATGGGAATAGACATGTATATGTGAGTACATAGATATACTGCCTATAGAAAAGTTGCCTATGACCTAGAATGCTTCTATATGAATTATATATATTTAAATAGCTACATCACTGGCCATTACATTATTCGTACTCCTTCCATACCATGTAGACTTCCTCCTTTCAGGTACCAACCTTACTCCCTTACTGTATCATAGGCACTTGTATCTTAAAATTGTGTTACCATTTTTATTAGCCATATATCATCTAAATCCTATTTCGCATTACTGTCTCATATTGTGTATTAAGCTGTTATGTTTAAACAACCTCAATAAAAAATTAGAATGAAAAAAAAACTAACACTACGAAAAAATTTATAAAGCTAACATTACCAAAAAAACAAACACTAAAATTACAAAAAATAAAAAAACACTAATATTACAAAAAATAATAAACAAAATTATTCAAAATAATAAAAATTAAATCTAATCTAATAGCCCTATAAATAAAAAAAGCCACCCCAAAATAAAAACACCCCCTAACCTAAAAATAAACTACCAATAGCCCTTAAAAAAGGGCCTTTTGTAGGGCATTGCCCTAAGTTAAACAGCTCTTATACCTACAAAAATGACAAATTCCCCCCTAAAAGTAACCCCCCCACCCAACCAACCCCCCAAAATAAAAAAGGGAATTCACCTCTTTTGTGCCCATTACAATAAAAAAAGGCCTTATTAAAATAAAAAAAAAACCCACCCGAAAAAACCCCCAAAAACCAACTAACACTAACCCCCAAAAATGTACTCGCCGTTCCTGAAGTCCAGACGAAGCAAAGTTTTCATCCAGGCGGCGAAGATCTTCTTCCAGGGCGGCACCATCTTCTATCTCCTTCCTGGAGGTGCGGAGCGGTCTTCGGCCATGTGCGGATCCGGAGCGCTGGTCTTCATCTGGAGCGCTGGTCCTCTTCAGCACCAACAGTCTTCAGAGACGTGGATACTTCTCTTCATGTGATCGTCCGCTGCACACTGAAGCTTGAATGCAAGGTACCCCTTTCATATTGGGGTACCGGTGCATTCCTATTGGCTTAAATATTCAAATCAGCCAATAGGATGAGAGCTGCTTAAATTATATTGGCTGTTCATATCAGCCAATAGGATTTAAGCAGCTCTTATCCTATTGCCACTTTAGGGGAAATGGGTAGCTTTTTTTTAGACTTAGGTTTTTTTGGGGGGTTGGTTGGGTGGGGGGTTACTTTTAGGGGGGATTTGTAATTTCTTTCCTATGGCATGGAGAGTCCACGATTCATTCCAATTACTAGTGGGATATTCACTCCTGGCCAGCAGGAGGAGGCAAAGAGCACCCCAGCAGAGCTGTTAAGTATCACTTCCCTTACCCATAACCTCCACTCATTCTCTTTGCCTGGTTCACAGGAGGATGGCATAGAAGGTGTCTGAAGATATTTAATCCTTTAATGGGTACTTTTCCCTGCAAGCAAGGATTTGGGGCTATGCTGTGTCCATGTCAATCTCTTTAGTAAAAGTAATGGTGGCTTTTAGCAGTTAGAAGGCGGCGAGGTGGTCCTTGCTTTGTTTCTAACACTTATGCTACCCCTTTGATAGAAAACCAGAGTTGGTTACTCTTTTTTTTTATCTACAGGTCCCTGACAGATGTTGGTGTATCAGTCACACCTAAGAAGCTGTTCCTGCCCTGCAGCCGGATCCACAGGTAAGTGCTATTGCCTTCTAGGTATTGTGGGCAGCACTCTAGAGGTTAATCCTCTGTGGATCATTTATATGGGACTCACTTTATTTCCTGGGTATAGGAATTTAAGTTTTGGGCAGCATTTTTAAACAGGGACTTTAGGTGGAATAGAGGAATCATAAGGGTTTAATGTTTAGCCCTAGATTTTGAGGCTGAATAGGGCTGGACGTTTCAGGTGCATTTGTTTTCCTGATTGTGTGTTTGTTTTTTTTGACTGAAGTGGTTCGTCATGTTAAGGGGACTTGTGTGTAGGAGATTCATTCTTACTTGTTTAAACATAGCGCTTGATTTGCACTCTTTGTATTTTGTGACGTATTTTCTTTGCTCTCACGTGACTCTCTGCTCTTTCGCCTTCATTTTCATAGCGGCTTGAAGAGCGGAGTGACGTGCTACTTGAAGCTTGGTTCCGGTCTGGTGAGTTGCCTCAGTCAGTCTGAGGATATAGAGGTAGCGTTTTGCATCTGATCTCATTCTGCAGTGGGGTATATTACTACAATTTACTTTCTAGCACTATATTTTTAGTTTATTAAATTCTGTAGGAGTTTTATACTTTCAATACTCTTGCTACTATGGACTCGTATCAAAGCAGATCATTTTGTAAAATGTTTACTTTGTTTGGAGGCTCAGATAGTGCTTCCTATGCCTCCTATGCAATTGTGTTCTACAAGCTTGGATAAAACTTTACAATTTAAAGATAAAATGTCCCCTCCTGAGTCTGTCTCTCAGGATAATGTTTTCCTTGCCTTAGTCTTCTCTTCAAATGTCCCATACTGTTTCACATGAAGTGCCCTGCGGTTTCTCTCAACCTCCTCCTGGGGGTGTTTATTTACCAGGGGATTTTGCTGTGCAGATAACATCTGCTGTTTCAGCAGCCTGATCAGCCTTTCCGATTGCTGGTAAGCGCAAAAGGACATCCAAACATATTAATTTCAGATTTAAGTTTGAACATCTTCGAGTACTTTTAAAGCAGGTTCTTGCTACTCTGGATGAATCTGATTCGTCTGTCTCAGAAAATCCAAAGAAGTCTAGTAAAACTTAATATGGTATATGTACCCTCATCCGTGGAAGTCTTTCCAGTTCCAGACCGTATGGCAGATATCATAACTCAGGAATGGGATAAACCAGGGATTCCTTTTTCCCTGTCCCCTGTTTTTAAAAAGATGTTTCCTGTTGCTGACGCTATACGTGACTCGTGGCGCACAGTGCCCAAGGTAGAGGGAGCTATCTCTACTCTTGCCAAGAGAACTACTATTCCTATTGAACATCGTTGTTGTTTCAAGGATCCCATGGATAAGAAGCTTGAGGCTATTTTGAAGAAAATGTACATTCATCAGGGATTACAGTGGCAGCCTGTTGCTAGTATTGCTACGGTTGTGGGGGCAGCATCTTATTGGTGTGATGACTTAGCTAATCTAATCTTAGAAAATTATTTTATAGAGGAGATCCACGACAGGATCAAGGCACTCAAGCTAGCCAATACTTTATTTGTGATGGCAATATACAAGTTCTTAGGCTGGGAGCTAAGATTTCTGGTTTTACTATTTTAGCTCGCAGACCTCTTAGTTAAAATCTTGGTCTGCAGATGTCACATCCAAGTTCAAGCTTTTATCTTTGCCTTATAAGGGTAAAACTTTGTTTGGTCCAGGTCTGGCTGAAATAATTTCCGATATTTCAGATGCAAAGGGCTCTTTACTACCTCAGAATAAAAAGAATACACCTAAGGGTCGCCCAAATTCTAATTTTCATCTTTTCGTAACTTTAAGGGACAAAAGTCTTCCTCCTCTTCCAAGTCGGATCACTCCAAGTCTTCTTGGAGGTCTAGTCAGCCTTGGAATAAAGGAAAGCAAGCCAAGAAGCCTTCCGCTGATCCTAAATCAGCATGATCAAGTGGGGGGCATGCTCTCTTTTTTTTTTTTTCAGCAGGCTTGGATACGCGAAGTCCCAGATCCTTGGGCCGTAGACATAGTGTCCCACGGTTAAAGAATAGGATTCAAATCTTGCCCTCCCAGGGGCAGATTCTACCTGTCAAGGTGATCTGCGCACCAGATAAAGAGAGAGGCCTTCTTAAACTGCATAAAGGACCTACTGTATCTTCTCTGGGAGTGATTGTTACAGTTCCTCTAGAGTAACAGGGTCTAGGATTCTATTTAAATCTATTTGGAGTTCCCAAAAAGGAGGGCACTTTTCGTCCTATACTGGCCCTAAAGTGTCTCAACCAATTCCTCAGGGTTCCGTCCTTCAAAATGGAGACCATCCGTTCCATTTTTCCTTTGGTACAAAAGGATCAGTTCATGACGATCATAGATCTGAAGGACGCGTATCTCCATGTTCCTATTCACAGGGATCATTTCCATTATCTGAGGTTTGCCTTCCTAGACAAACATTTCTAGTTTGTTGCCCTTCCTTTTGTCCTTGCTACAGCTTCAAGAATTTTCACAAAGGTTCTGGGGGCTCTTCTGGCAGTGGTCAGGTCTCAGAGCATTACTGTGGCCCCTTATCTGGACGACATCATATGGTTCAAGCGCCATATTTTCATCTAGCAAGATCTCATACAGAGATGTTGTTGACTATTCTTTGTTCCCACGGATGGAAAGTGAATCTGGGAAAGAGATACAAGGGTGTGTTTCTTAGGAACAATTATAGATTCCCTGTCCATGAAGATTTTTCTGACAAACTTCTTGCTTCGTGCCTTTCTCTCCAGTCTGCTATTTGTCCATCAGTGGCTCAATGCATGGAGGTGATTGGTCTGATGGTTGCTTCTATGGACATCATTCCTTTTGCTCGGTTCCATCTGAGACCTCTGCAACTATTCATGCTCAGTCAATGGAAGGAAGACCATTCAAATCTCTCGCAGAGGATAGTTCTGGATCCCCCAACAAGAGACTCTCTCTTGTGGTGGATGTCTCCGGGCCATCTGTCTTGGGGCAAATGTTTCCAGAGACCTTCCTGGGTGATTGTGACCATGGATGCCAGTCTATTAGGCTGGAGAGCAGTTTGGGGCTCCTTAAAAGTGCTGGGCCTATGGACTCAGGAGGACTCTTCTCTTCCTATAAACATCTTAGAGTTGAGAGCAGTCTTCAATGCTTTGACAGTTTGGCCTCAACTAGCCTTGCTCCGGTTTATCAGATTTCAGTCGGACAACATCACTTTGGTGGCCTACATCAATCACCAGGGAGAAACTAGGAGCTCCTTAGCAATGAAGGAGGTGACTCACATTCTCCAGTGGGCGGAGTCTCACGATTGCCATCTCTCTCTCATCCACATCCCAGGGGTGGACAACTGGGAAGCGGATTTTCTGAGCAGACAGACTTTTAATCCAGGCTAGTGGGCTCTCCACCCAGTGGTTTTCACAATGATGACCCTCAGGTGGGGGTTCCAGAGTTGGATCTGATGGCGTCTCGTCAAAATGCCAAGCTTCCAAAGTACGGTTCAAGGTCAAGAGAGCCTCAAGCCGTTCTGATAGACGCTCTGGCGGTTCCTTGGATCTTCAATCTAGCATACCTGTTTCCTCAGTTTGTCCTCCTTCCATGAGTCATTACTCGTGTCAAGCAGGAGAGAGCGTCTGTAAACCTAATAGCTCCTGCATGGCCTTGCAGGATCTAGTTCGCAGATCTGGTAAATATGTCATCTCTTCCTCCTTGGAGGTTGCTTCTGAGGAAGGACCTTCTATTTCAGGGTCCCTTCCTTCATCCAAAACTAGATTCTCTGAAGCTGACTGCTTGGAGATTGAACGCCTAATTTTGGCTAGACGTGGCTTTTCTGAGAAAGTCATAGATACCATGCTTCAGGCTCATAAGCGTAAATACATTTTTTGGTGTGATTCAAAGGGGTTCTCTTGAAACAGAGTAAAGGTTCCTCAGATTTCTTATTGCTATTACTTCTTGCAGAGTTTTCGAACTTTCAGATCTGCAGTGTGATTACCCTTCGTACTAAGCTGGAGTTTCTCCCTAAGGTAGTGTTGAATCGCAATATTAATAAAGAAATTGTTGTATCTTCTTTTTGTCCTAATCCTTCTTCCCAGAAGTAACTTCTTTTGCATAATTTGGACGTTGTGAGTACTTTAACATTTTACCTTCAAGCAACTAAAGATTTTTGGCAGACTTCTGCCCTGTTTGTTGTTTTCTCTGGTAAGCGTAGGGGTCAGAAGGCCACTTCTACCACTCTTTCTCTCTGGTTGATAAGTGTTATTCGTTTAGCTTTTGAGACAGCTGGACTTCAGCCTCCTGAGAGAATAACGTCTCATTCCACTAGAGCAGTCTCATCTTCATGGGCTTTCAAAAATGATGCTTCTGTGGAACAGATTTGCAAGGTGGCCACTTGGTCCTCTATGCATACTTTTTCCAAATTTTCCAAATGTGATACTTTTTGCCTCGGTTGAGGCTTCCTATGGGAGAAAAGTTCTTCAAGCGGTGGTGCCTTCAGTATAGGACCAACTGTCTTGTTTCTCCCTCCCTTTCATTCTGTGTCCTCTAGCTTGGGTATTGGTTCCCACTAGTAATTGGAATGAATCGTGGACTCTGCATGCCATAGGAAAGAGATTTGTACAACTCTCAGGCTTGTGTTTATTTCTTTTTTCCGTTCCTTTCGGCTGAATGACTGGGGGTTATGGGTAAGGGAAGTGATATTTAACAGCTCTGCTGGGGTGCTCTTTGCCTCCTCCTGCTGGCCAGGATTGAATATCCACTAGTAATTGGAGTGAATCATGGACTCTCCATGCCCGGAAATAAATAAATTTATCAGGTAAGTATAAATTTAGTTTTTGTAGATAAAAGAGCTGTTTAACTTAGGGCAATGCCCTACAAAAGGCCCTTTTTAGGGCTATTGGTAGTTTATTGTTAGGTTAGGGGGTGTTTTTATTTTGGGGTGGCTTTTTTGTTTTATAGGGCTATTAGATTAGGTTTACTTTTTATTATTTTGGATAATTTCGGATATTTTTTTGTACACTTAGTGTTTTTTTATTTTTCGTAATGTTAGTGGTTTTTTTTTGCAATATTAGATTTTTTATTTTTTTTGTAGTGTTAAGTTTTTTAAATTTGTAATTTGGGTTTTTTTATTTTTAAAATTTGTTTTTTTTTTTTATAAATTTTTATTGAAATTTTCAATTAAAGTATATATTAGAATAGCATAAAATCTCACGCAGTTAGATGACATAGGAAGAGGGTAGCGACAAAGTAAATTAATCCTTGTATTAGTTTTTTTTATTTGTATTTTATTTTATTTTATTAAAATTGTTATGTTAGGTTTATTTATAGTTCAATATATCGGCTAGATTAGGAGTCTTGCGTTATGAGTAAAAAAGCAGCGTTAAGCCTCATAACGCTGCTTTTTTACTACCGCTGATATTACGAGTCTTGTAGGTACAGCTGTCCCGCACACTTTTTTGGCCTTACCGCAAATCAACTTACGCAAATTGCGTATAGTCTTTTTTGCTTTCATGTAATTAGCAAGAGTCCATGAGCTAGTGACGTATGGGATATACATTCCTACCAGGAGGGGCAAAGTTTCCCAAACCTCAAAATGCCTACAAATACACCCCTCACCACACCCACAAATCAGTTTTACAAACTTTGCCTCCCGTGGAGGTGGTGAAGTAAGTTTGTGCTAGATTCTACGTTGATATGCGCTCCGCAGCAGGTTGGAGCCCGGTTTTCTTCTCAGCGTGCAGTGAATGTCAGAGGGATGTGAAGAGAGTATTGCCTATTTGAATTCAATGATCTCCTTCTACGGGGTCTATTTCATAGGTTCTCTGTTATCGGTCGTAGAGATTCATCTCTTACCTCCCTTTTCAGATCGACGATATACTCTTATATACCATTACCTCTACTGATTCTCGTTTCAGTACTGGTTTGGCTTTCTACTACATGTAGATGAGTGTCCTGGGGTAAGTAAGTCTTATTTTTGTGACACTCTAAGCTATGGTTGGGCACTTTTATATAAAGTTCTAAATATTTGTGTTTAAACATTTATTTGCCTTGATTCAGGATGTTCAATATTCCTTATTTCAGGCAGTCAGTTTCATTATTTGGGATAATGCATTTGAATAATCAATTTTTTCTTACCTTAAAATTTGACTTTTTTTCCCTGTGGGCTGTTAGGCTCGCGGGGGCTGAAAATGCTTCATTTTATTGCGTCATTCTTGGCGCGGACTTTTTTGGCGCAAAAAAATTTCTTTGTTATTTCCGGCATCATACTTGTCGCCGGAAGTTGCGTCATTTTTTTACGTTTTTGCGCCAAAAGTGTCGGCGTTACCGGATGTGGCGTCATTTTTGGCGCTAAAAGCATTTAGGCGCCAAATAATGTGGTCGTCTTTTTTGGCGCTAAAAATATGGGCGTCATTATTGTCTCCACATTATTTAAGTCTCATTGTTTATTTGCTTCTGGTTGTTAGAAGCTTGTTCACTGGCATCTTTTCCCATTCCTGAAACTGTCATTTAAGGAATTTGATCAATTTTGCTTTTTATGTTGTTTTTTCTATTACATATTGCAAGATGTCTCAGATTGACCCTGAATCAGAAGATACTTCTGGAAAATTGCTGCCTGATGCTGGATCTACCAAAGTTAAGTGTATTTGCTGTAAACTTGTGGTATCTGTTCCTCCAGCTGTTGTTTGTAATGAATGTCATGACAAACTTGTTAATGCAGATAATAATTCCTTTAGTAATGTTACATTACCTGTTGCTGTTCCATCAACATCTAATACTCAGAGTGTTCCTGTTAATATAAGAGATTTTGTTTCTAAATCCATTAAGAAGGCTATGTCTGTTATTCCTCCTTCTAGTAAACGTAAAAGGTCTTTTAAAACTTCTCATTTTTCAGATGAATTTTTAAATGAACATCATCATTCTGATTCTGATAATGATTCCTCTGGTTCAGAGGATTCTGTTTCAGAGGTTGATGCTGATAAATCTTCATATTTATTCAAAATGGAATTTATTCGTTCTTTACTTAAAGAAGTCTTAATTGCATTAGAAATAGAGGAATCTGGTCCTCTTGATACTAAATCTAAACGTTTAAATAAGGTTTTTAAATCTCCTGTAGTTATTCCAGAAGTTTTTCCTGTCCCTGATGCTATTTATGAAATAATTTCCAGGGAATGGAATAATTTGGGTAATTCATTTACTCCTAAACGTTTTAAGCAATTATATCCTGTGCCATCTGACAGATTAGAGTTTTGGGACAAAATCCCTAAGGTTGATGGGGCTATCTCTACTCTTGCTAAACGTACTACTATTCCTACGGCAGATAGTACTTCCTTTAAGGATCCTTTAGATAGGAAAATTGAATCCTTTCTAAGAAAAGCTTACTTATGTTCAGGTAATCTTCTTAGACCTGCTATATCTTTAGCGGATGTTGCTGCAGCTTCAACTTTTTGGTTGGAAGCTTTAGCGCAACAAGTAACAGATCATAATTCTCATAGCATTGTTAATCTTCTTCAACATGCTAATAATTTTATTTGTGATGCCATCTTTGATATCATTAGGGTTGATGTCAGGTATATGTCTCTAGCTATTTTAGCTAGAAGAGCTTTATGGCTTAAAACTTGGAATGCTGATATGTCTTCTAAGTCAACTTTGCTTTCCCTTTCTTTCCAGGGTAATAAATTATTTGGTTCACAGTTGGATTCTATTATTTCAACTGTTACTGGGGGGAAAGGAACTTTTTTACCACAGGATAAAAAATCTAAAGGTAAATTTAGGTCTACTAATCGTTTTCGTTCCTTTCGTCACAATAAGGAACAAAAGCCTGATCCTTCCCCTACAGGAGCGGTATCAGTTTGGAAACCATCTCCAGTCTGGAATAAATCCAAGCCTTTTAGAAAGCCTAAGCCAGCTCCCAAGTCAACATGAAGGTGCGGCCCTCATTCCAGCCCAGCTGGTAGGGGGCAGATTACGATATTTCAAATAAATTTGGATCAATTAGATTCACAATCTTTGGATTCAGAACATTGTTTCACAAGGGTACAGAATAGGCTTCAAGATAAGGCCTCCTGCAAGAAGATTTTTTCTTTCCCGTATCCCAGTAAATCCAGTGAAGGCTCAAGCATTTCTGAAATGTGTTTCAGATCTAGAGTTGGCTGGAGTAATTATGCCATTTCCAGTTCTGGAACAGGGGCTGGGGTTTTACTCAAATCTCTTCATTGTCCCAAAGAAGGAGAATTCCTTCAGACCAGTTCTGGATTTAAAAATATTGAATCATTATGTAAGGATACCAACATTCAAAATGGTAACTATAAGGACTATTCTGCCTTTTGTTCAGCAAGAGCATTATATGTCCACAATAGATTTACAGGATGCATATCTGCATTTTCCGATTCATCCAGATCACTATCAGTTTCTGAGATTCTCTTTCCTAGACAAGCATTACCAGTTTGTGGCTCTGCCGTTTGGCCTAGCAACAGCCCCAAGGTTTTTTACAAAGGTTCTCGGTGCCCTTCTGTCTGTAATCAGAGAACAGGGTATTGTGGTATTTCCTTATTTGGACGATATCTTGGTACTTGCTCAGTCTTCACATTTAGCAGAATCTCATACGAATCAACTTGTATTGTTTCTTCGAGAACTTGGTTGGAGGATCAATTTACCAAAAAGTTCATTGATTCCTCAGACAAGGGTAATCTTTTTAGGTTTCCAGATAGATTCAGTGTCCATGACTCTGTCTCTGACAGACAAGAGACGTCTAAAATTGGTTTCAGCTTGTCGAAACCTTCAGTCTCAATCATTCCCTTCGGTAGCCTTATGCATGGAAATTCTAGGTCTTATGACTGCTGCATCGGACGCGATCCCCTTTGCTCGTTTTCACATGCGACCTCTTCAGCTCTGTATGCTGAACCAGTGGTGCAGGGATTATACAAAGATATCTCAATTAATATCTTTAAAACCGATTGTACGACACTCTCTGACGTGGTGGACAGACCACCATCGTTTAGTTCAGGGGGCTTCTTTCTTTCATGTAATTAGCAAGAGTCCATGAGCTAGTGACGTATGGGATATACATTCCTACCAGGAGGGGCAAAGTTTCCCAAACCTCAAAATGCCTATAAATACACCCCTCACCACACCCACAAATCAGTTTTACAAACTTTGCCTCCTATGGAGGTGGTGAAGTAAGTTTGTGCTAGATTCTACGTTGATATGCGCTCCGCAGCAGGTTGGAGCCCGGTTTTCCTCTCAGCGTGCAGTGAATGTCAGAGGGATGTGAAGAGAGTATTGCCTGTTTGAATTCAATGATCTCCTTCTACGGGGTCTATTTCATAGGTTCTCTGTTATCGGTCGTAGAGATTCATCTCTTACCTCCCTTTTCAGATCGACGATATACTCTTATATATATACCATTACCTCTGCTGATTTTCGTTTCAGTACTGGTTTGGTTTTCTACAAACATGTAGATGAGTGTCCTGGGGTAAGTAAGTCTTATTTTCTGTGACACTCTAAAGCTATGGTTGGGCACTTTTTTATAAAGTTCTAAATATATGTATTCAAACATTTATTTGCCTTGACTCAGGATGTTCAACATTCCTTTTTTCAGACAGTCAGTTTCATATTTGGGATAATGCATTTGAATCAATCATTTTTTCTTACCTTAAAATTTGACTTTTTCCCTGTGGGCTGTTAGGCTCGCGGGGGCTGAAAATGCTTCATTTTATTGCGTCATTCTTGGCGCGGACTTTTTTGGCGCAAAAAATCTTTTCCGTTTCCGGCGTCATACGTGTCGCCGGAAGTTGCGTCATTTTTTGACGTTCTTTTGCGCCAAAAATGTCGGCGTTCCGGATGTGGCGTCATTTTTGGCGCCAAAAGCATTTAGGCGCCAAATAATGTGGGCGTCTTATTTGGCGCTAAAAAAATTTGGGCGTCGCTTTTGTCTCCACATTATTTAAGTCTCATTTTTCATTGCTTCTGGTTGCTAGAAGCTTGTTCTTTGGCATTTTTTCCCATTCCTGAAACTGTCATTTAAGGAATTTGATCAATTTTGCTTTATATGTTGTTTTTTCTTTTACATATTGCAAGATGTCTCACGTTGCATCTGAGTCAGAAGAAACTTCAGGAAAATCGCTGCCTGGTGCTGGAACTACCAAAGCTAAGTGTATCTGCTGTAAACTTTTGGTAGTTGTTCCTCCAGCTGTTGTTTGTATTAAATGTCATGACAAACTTGTTAATGCAGAAAATATTTCCTTTAGTAAAGTACCATTACCTGTTGCAGTTCCCTCAACATCTAATGTTCAGAGTGTTCCTGATAACATAAGAGATTTTGTTTCTGAATCCATTAAGAAGGCTATGTCTGTTATTCCTCCTTCTAGTAAATATAAAAAATCTTTTAAAACTTCTCTTTATCCAGATGAATTTTTAAATGAACATCATCATTCTGATTCTAATGATTCTTCTGGTTCAGAGGACTCTGTCTCAGAGGTTGATGCTGATAAATCTTCATATTTATTTAAAATGGAATTTATTCGTTCTTTACTTAAAGAAGTCCTAATTGCATTAGAAATTGAGGATTCTGGTCCTCTTGATACTAAATCTAAACGTTTAGACAAGGTCTTTAAATCTCCTGTAGTTATTCCAGAAGTTTTTCCTGTTCCAGGTGCTATTTCTGAAGTAATTTCCAGAGAATGGAATAATTTGGGTAATTCATTTACTCCTTCTAAACGTTTTAAGCAATTATATCCTGTGCCGTCTGACAGATTAGAGTTTTGGGACAAAATCCCTAAAGTTGATGGGGCTATTTCTACCCTTGCTAAACGTACTACTATTCCTACGGCAGATGGTACTTCCTTTAAGGATCCTCTAGATAGGAAAATTGAATCCTTTCTAAGAAAAGCTTATTTGTGTTCAGGTAATCTTCTTAGACCTGCTATATCTTTGGCGGATGTTGCTGCAGCTTCAACTTTTTGGTTGGAAACTTTAGCGCAACAATTAACAGATCATGATTCTCTTTCCTGGACAAGCATTACCAGTTTGTGGCTCTGCCGTTTGGCCTAGCAACAGCTCCAAGAATTTTTACAAAGGTTCTCGGTGCCCTTCTGTCTGTAATCAGAGAACAGGGTATTGTGGTTTTTCCTAATTTGGACGATATCTTGGTACTTGCTCAGTCTTCACATTTAGCAGAATCTCATACGAATCAACTTGTGTTGTTTCTTCAAGATCATGGTTGGAGGATCAATTCACTAAAAAGTTCATTGATTCCTCAGACAAGGGTAACCTTTTTGGGTTTCCAGATAGATTCAGTGTCCATGACTCTGTCTTTGACAGACAAGAGACGTCTAAAATTGATTTCAGCTTGTCGAAACCTTCAGTCACAATCATTCCCTTCGGTAGCCTTTTGCATGGAAATTTTAGGTCTTATGTCTGCTGCATCGGACGCGATCCCCTTTGCTCGTTTTCACATGCGACCCTCTTCAGCTCTGTATGCTGAACCAATGGTGCAGGGATTACACAAAGATATCTCAATTAATATCTTTAAAACCGATTGTACGACACTCTCTAACGTGGTGGACAGATCACCATCGTTTAGTTCAGGGGGCTTCTTTTGTTCTTCCGACCTGGACTGTAATTTCAACAGATGCAAGTCTTACAGGTTGGGGAGCTGTGTGGGGGTCTCTGACGGCACAAGGGGTTTGGGAATCTCAGGAGGTGAGATTACCGATCAATATTTTGGAACTCCGTGCAATTTTCAGAGCTCTTCAGTCTTGTCCTCTTCTGAAGAGAGAATCGTTCATTTGTTTTCAGACAGACAATGTCACAACTGTGGCATACATCAATCATCAGGGGGGGACTCACAGTCCTCTGGCTATTAAAGAAGTATCTCGAATTCTGGTTTGGGCGGAATCCAGCTCCTGTCTAATCTCTGCGGTTCATATCCCAGGTATAGACAATTGGGAAGCGGATTATCTCAGTCGCCAAACGTTGCATCCGGGCGAATGGTCTCTTCACCCAGAGGTATTTCTTCAGATTGTTCAAATGTGGGAACTTCCAGAAATAGATCTGATGGCTTCTCATCTAAACAAGAAACTTCCCAGGTATCTGTCCAGATCCCGGGATCCTCAGGCGGAGGCAGTGGATGCATTATCACTTCCTTGGAAGTATCATCCTGCCTATATCTTTCCGCCTCTAGTTCTTCTTCCAAGAGTAATCTCCAAGATTCTGAAGGAATGCTTGTTTGTCCTGCTGGTAGCTCCAGCATGGCCTCACAGGTTTTGGTATGCGGATCTTGTCCGGATGGCCTCTTGCCAACCGTGGACTCTTCCGTTAAGACCAGACCTTCTGTCGCAAGGTCCTTTTTTCCATCAGGATCTCAAATCCTTAAATTTAAAGGTATGGAGATTGAACGCTTGATTCTTGGTCAAAGAGGTTTCTCTGACTCTGTGATTAATACTATGTTACAGGCTCGTAAATCTGTATCTAGAGAGATATATTATAGAGTCTGGAAGACTTATATTTCTTGGTGTCTTTCTCATCATTTTTTCTGGCATTCTTTTAGAATTCCGAGAATTTTACAGTTTCTTCAGGATGGTTTAGATAAAGGTTTGTCCGCAAGTTCCTTGAAAGGACAAATCTCTGCTCTTTCTGTTCTTTTTCACAGAAAGATTGCTAATATTCCTGATATTCATTGTTTTGTACAAGCTTTGGTTCGTATAAAACCTGTCATTAAGTCAATTTCTCCTCCTTGGAGTTTGAATTTGGTTCTGGGGGCTCTTCAAGCTCCTCCTTTTGAACCCATGCATTCATTGGACATTAAATTACTTTCTTGGAAAGTTTTGTTCCTTTTGGCGATCTCTTCTTCCAGAAGAGTCTCTGAATTATCTGCTCTTTCTTGTGAGTCTCCTTTTCTGATTTTTCATCAGGATAAGGCGGTGTTGCAAACTTCTTTTGAATTTTTACCTAAGGTTGTGAATTCCAACAACATTAGTAGAGAAATTGTGGTTCCTTCATTATGTCCTAATCCTAAGAATTCTAAGGAGAAATCGTTGCATTCTTTGGATGTTGTTAGAGCTTTGAAATATTATGTTGAAGCTACGAAGTCTTTCCGAAAAACTTCTAGTCTATTTGTTATCTTTTCCGGTTCTAGAAAAGGCCAGAAAGCTTCTGCCATTTCTTTGGCATCTTGGTTGAAATCTTTAATTCATCATGCCTATGTTGAGTCGGGTAAAACTCCGCCTCAAAGGATTACAGCTCATTCTA
The DNA here is from genome assembly GCF_027579735.1 of Bombina bombina. NCBI lineage: Eukaryota > Metazoa > Chordata > Amphibia > Anura > Bombinatoridae > Bombina > Bombina bombina. The sequence goes on along the minus strand of NC_069503.1, from coordinate 290,900,265 downwards.
CTAGGTCAGTTTCTACTTCCTGGGCGTTTAGGAATGAAGCTTCGGTTGATCAGATTTGCAAAGCAGCAACTTGGTCCTCTTTGCATACTTTTACTAAATTCTACCATTTTGATGTGTTTTCTTCTTCTGAAGCAGTTTTTGGTAGAAAAGTACTTCAGGCAGCGGTTTCAGTTTGAATCTTTTGCTTATGTTTTCATTAAACTTTATTTTGGGTGTGGATTATTTTCAGCAGGAATTGGCTGTCTTTATTTTATCCCTCCCTCTCTAGTGACTCTTGCGTGGAAAGATCCACATCTTGGGTAGTCATTATCCCATATGTCACTAGCTCATGGACTCTTGCTAATTACATGAAAGAAAACATAATTTATGTAAGAACTTACCTGATAAATTCATTTCTTTCATATTAGCAAGAGTCCATGAGGCCCACCCTTTTTGTGGTGGTTATGATTTTTTTGTATAAAGCACAATTATTCCAATTCCTTATTTTATATGCTTTCGCACTTTTTTTCTTATCACCCCACTTCTTGGCTATTCGTTAAACTGATTTGTGGGTGTGGTGAGGGGTGTATTTATAGGCATTTTGAGGTTTGGGAAACTTTGCCCCTCCTGGTAGGAATGTATATCCCATACGTCACTAGCTCATGGACTCTTGCTAATATGAAAGAAATGAATTTATCAGGTAAGTTCTTACATAAATTATGTTTTTGTTCTTCCGACCTGGACTGTGATTTCAACAGATGCAAGTCTGACAGGTTGGGGAGCTGTTTGGGGGTCTCTGACAGCACAAGGGGTTTGGGAATCTCAGGAGGTGAGATTACCAATCAACATTTTGGAACTCCGTGCAATTTTCAGAGCTCTTCAGTCATGGCCTCTTCTAAAGAGAGAGTCGTTCATTTGTTTTCAGACGAACAATGTCACAACCGTGGCATATGTCAATCATCAAGGAGGGACTCACAGTCCTCTGGCTATGAAAGAAGTATCTCGAATACTGATATGGGCGGAATCCAGCTCCTGTCTAATTTCTGCGGTTCATATCCCAGGTATAGACAATTGGGAAGCGGATTATCTCAGTCGCCAAACGTTACATCCGGGCGAATGGTCTCTTCACCCAGAGGTATTTCTTAAGATTGTTCAAATGTGGGGACTTCCAGAAATAGATCTGATGGCTTCTCATCTAAACAAGAAGCTTCCCAGGTATCTGTCCAGATCCAGGGATCCTCAGGCGGAGGCAGTGGATGCATTGTCACTTCCTTGGAAGTATCATCCTGCCTATATCTTTCCGCCTCTAGTTCTTCTTCCAAGAGTGATTTCCAAGATTCTAAAGGAGTGCTGGTTTGTTCTGCTGGTGGCTCCAGCATGGCCTCACAGGTTTTGGTATGCGGATCTTGTCCGGATGGCCACTTGCCAACCGTGGACTCTTCCGTTAAGACCAGACCTTCTATCGCAAGGTCCTTTTTTCCATCAGGATCTCAAATCCTTAAATTTGAAGGTATGGAGATTGAACGCTTGATTCTCAGTCATAGAGGTTTCTCTGACTCTGTGATTAATACTATGTTACAGGCTCGTAAATCTGTATCTAGGAAGATATATTATCGAGTCTGGAAGTTTTACATTTCTTGGTGTTTTTCTCATCATTTTTCCTGGCATTCTTTTAGAATTCCTAGAATTTTGCAGTTTCTTCAGGATGGTTTGGATAAAGGTTTGCCTGCAAGTTCCTTGAAAGGACAAATCTCTGCTCTTTCTGTTCTTTTTCACAGAAAGATTGCTAGTCTTCCTGATATTCATTGTTTTGTACAAGCTTTGGTTCGTATAAAACCTGTTATTAAGTCAATTTCTCCTCCTTGGAGTTTGAATTTGGTTCTGGGGGCTCTTCAAGCTCCTCCGTTTGAACCTATGCATTCGCTGGACATTAAATTACTTTCTTGGAAAGTTTTGTTTCTTTTGGCCATCTCTTCTGCTAGAAGAGTTTCTGAATTATCTGCTCTTTCTTGTGAGTCTCCTTTTCTGATTTTTCATCAGGATAAGGCGGTGTTGCGAACTTCTTTTAAATTTTTACCTAAGGTTGTGAATTCTAACAACATTAGTAGAGAAATTGTGGTTCCTTCATTGTGTCCTAATCCTAAGAATTCTAAGGAAAGATCGTTGCATTCTTTGGATGTAGTTAGAGCTTTGAAATATTATGTTGAAGCTACTAAAAATTTACGAAAGACTTCTAGTCTATTTGTTATCTTTTCTGGTTCTAGGAAAGGTCAGAAGGCCTCTGCCATTTCTTTGGCGTCTTGGTTAAAGTCTTTGATTCATCATGCTTATGTCGAGTCGGGTAAAACTCCGCCTCAAAGGATTACAGCTCATTCTACTAGGTCAGTTTCTACTTCCTGGGCGTTTAGGAATGAAGCTTCGGTTGATCAGATTTGCAAAGCAGCAACTTGGTCTTCTTTGCATACTTTTACTAAATTCTACCATTTTGATGTGTTTTCTTCTTCTGAAGCAGTTTTTGGTAGAAAAGTACTTCAGGCAGCTGTTTCAGTTTGATTCTTCTGCTTATAATTTCAGTTTTTTTCATTATAAGATTTAAACTTTGTTTTGGGTGTGGATTATTTTCAGCGGAATTGGCTGTCTTTATTTTATCCCTCCCTCTCTAGTGACTCTTGCGTGGAAGATCCACATCTTGGGTATTCATTATCCCATACGTCACTAGCTCATGGACTCTTGCTAATTACATGAAAGAAAACATAATTAATGTAAGAACTTACCTGATAAATTAATTTCTTTCATATTAGCAAGAGTCCATGAGGCCCACCCTTTTTTGTGGTGGTTATGATTTTTTTATATAAAGCACAATTATTCCAATTCCTTATTTTTTATGCTTTTGCACTTTTTTCTTATCACCCCACTTTTTGGCTATGCGTTAAACTGATTTGTGGGTGTGGTGAGGGGTGTATTTGTAGGCATTTTGAGGTTTGGGAAACTTTGCCCCTCCTGGTAGGAATGTATATCCCATACGTCACTAGCTCATGGACTCTTGCTAATATGAAAGAAATGAATTTATCAGGTAAGTTCTTACATAAATTATGTTTTCTATGGGACTTCCATAGCGCCGGTATTACAAGCTTGTCCTGGGAGGCCAAAAAGTGAGCAGTACAGCCTACCCCGTCAAGATTTGTAACGCATTCTAAAGTCAGTAGTTATGAGTTTTACACTACAACACTGTAGCATAAAACTCATAACTTAAGTGCTTAAAAGTACACTAACACCCATAAACTTCCTATTAATCCCCTAAACCGAGGCCCTCCCACATCGCGAACACTAAAATAAAATTATTAACCACTAATCTGCCACTCCCGACATCGCCGCCACTATAATAAACATATTAACCCCTAAACCGCCGCACTCTTGCCTCGCAAACATTAGTTATATAATATTAACCCCTAATCTGCTGTCCCTAACATCGCCGCCACCTACCTACATTTATTAACCCCTAATCTGCCGCCCCCAACGTCGCCGCCACTATATTAAATTTATTAACCCATAAATCTAAGTCTAACCCTAACACCCCCTAACTTAAATATAATTCAAATAAATATAAATAAAAATGACTATCATTACCTAAGTAATTCCTATTTAAAACTAAATACTTACCTATAAAATAAACCCTAAGATAGCTACAATATAACTAATAGTTACAATGAAGCTAGCTTAGGGTTTATTTTTATTTTACAGGGAAGTTTGTATTTATTTTAACTAGGTAGAATAGTTACTAAATAGTTATTAACTATTTAACAACTGCCTAGCTAAAATAAATACAAATTTACCTGTAAAATAAAACCTAACCTAAGTTACACTAACACCTAACACTACACTACAATTAAATAAATTCCGAAATTAAATACAATTAACTAAATTCAAAACAATTAGCTAAATTACAAAAAAACAAATAAACAAACACTAAATTACAGAAAATAAAAAACAAATTACAAGATCTTTAAACTAATTACACCTAATCTAATAGCCCTATTAAAATAAAAAAAAGCCCACCCAAAATAAAAAAAAAACTAGCCTAAACTAAACTATCAATAGCCCTTAAAAGGGCCTTTTGCGGGACATTGGCCCAAAGAAATCAGCTCTTTTACCTGTGAAAAAAAATAAAAACAACCCCCCCAACAGTAAAACCCAGCACCCACACAACCATTGAATTTGCATTCTGTTGGTTGATTGGAACAGCCAAGATAATGCAAGCTCAATCCTATTGGCTGATTGGATTAGCCAATAGGATTGAAGTTCAATCCTATTGGCTGATTGCATCAGCCAATAGGATTTTTTCAACCTTAATTCCGATTGGCTGATAGAATTCTATCAGCCAATCGGAATCTAAGGGACGCCATCTTGGATGACGTCATTTAAAGGAGCCTTCATTCAACAAGAAGTCGTCGATTGAAGAGGATGCTCCACACCGGATGTCTTGAAGATGGAGCCGTTACGCGTCGGAAGGATGAAGATAGAGGATGCCATCTGGAGGACCACTTCTGCCCGTCTGGAGGACCACTTCTGCCCATCTGGAGGACCACTTATGCCGGCTTTGTTGAGGACATCTTACCGCTTGGATGAAGACTTCTCCCGGTAAGTGGATCTTCGGAGGTTAGTGTTAGGATTTTTTAAGGGTGTATTGGGTGGGTTTTTTTTTTTTGGTTAGGGCTTTGGGCCGCAATAGAGCTAAATGCCCTTTTAAGGGCAATGCCCATCCAAATGCCCTTTTCAGGGCAATGGGGAGCTTAGATTTTTTTTTAGTTAGGGTTTTATTTGGGGGGTTGGTTGTGTGGGTGGTGGGTTTTACTGTTCGGGGGGTTGTTTGTATTTTTTTTTTTACAGGTAAAAGAGCTGATTTCTTTGGGGCAATGCCCAGCTAAAGGCCCTGTTAAGGGCTATTGGTAGTTTAGGTTAGGCTAGGTTTTTTTTTAGTTTGGGTGGGCTTTTTTTATTTTGATAGGCCTAGCCTATTAGATTAGGTGTAATTAGTTTAAAGATTTTGTAATTTGTTTTTTATTTTCTGTAATTTAGTGTTTGTTTTTTTGTAATTTAGTTAATTGTATTTAATTTAGGTAATTTATTTAATTGTAGTATAGTGTTAGTGTAACTTAGGTTAGGTTTTATTTTACAGGTAAATTTGTATTTATTTTAGCTAGGTAGTTATTAAATAGTTAATAACTATTTAGTAACTATTCTACCTAGTTAAAATAAATACAAACTTGCCTGTAAAATAAAAATAAACCCTAAGCTAGATTCAACTAGTAACTATTAGTTATATTGTAGCTAGTTTAGGGTTTATTTTATAGGTAAGTATTTAGTTTTAAATAGGAATTATTTAGGTAATGATAGTAATTTGTATTTAGATTTATTTAAATTATATTTAAGTTAGGGGTTAATAAATGTGGCGGCGACGTTGGGGGCGGCAGATTTGGGGTTAATAAAATGTAGGTAGGTGGCAGCGATGTTAGGGTCGGCAGATTAGGGGTTAATAATATTTAACTAGTGTTTGCGATGCGGGAGTACGGCGGTTTAGGGGTTAATAAATATAATGTACTGTAGGTGTCGGCGATGTTGGGGGCAGCAAATTAGGGGTTCATAAGTATAATATAGGTGGCGGCGATGTCCGGAGCGGCAGATTAGGGGTTAATAAGTGTAAGATTAGGGGTGTTTAGACTCGGGGTTCATGTTAGGGTGTTAGGTGTAAACATAAAATGTGTTTCCCCATAGGAATCAATGGGGCTGCGATACTGAGCTTTACGCTGCTTTTTTGCAGGTGTCAGACTTTTTCTCAGCCGGCTCTCCCCATTGATGTCTATGGGGAAATCGTGCACGAGCACGTACAACCAGCTCACCGCTGACTTAAGCAGCGCTGGTATTGGAGTGCGGTATGGAGCTCAATTTTGCTCTACGCTCACTTCTTGCCTTTTAACGCTGGGTTTAGAAAAACCTGTAATACCAGCGCTGTAGGTAAGTGAGCGGTGACAATAACGTGCAAGTTAACACCGCACCCCTCATAACGCGAAACTCGTAATCTGGCCGTATGTTTTTTTTTTTAAAGATAGTTATATTGTAAATTTTAATTTAAAAATAGGGGCTAGTTAGGTTTAGGGGTTAATAGTTTTATTATAGTAGTAGCGATGTGAGGGGCCAGCGGTTTAGGGGTTAATAGTTTTATTATAGTAGTAGCCATGTAGAGGGCTGGCGGTTTAGGGGTTAATAGCTTTATAGTAGTAGCGATGTGGGGGCCAGTGGTTTAGGGGTTAATAGATTTATTTAGGTGTCAGCGATGCAGGGGCGGCGGTTTAGGGGTATTTAGACTTGGGGGCCGATTTATCATCGATAAATGCCGACAGCATACGCTGTCTGCATTTGTCATTGCACAAGCAGTTCTGGTGAACTGTTTGTACAATGCCGCCCCCTGCAGATTCGCCGTTAGCATGGGGTGTCAATCAACCCGATCGTATGAGATCGGACGGATTGATGTCCGCCGCCTCAGAGGAGGCGTACGAGTTAAGGAGGCTTCTTAACTCCTGTTTCCAGCGAGCCTGAAGGCCCGTGTGGAAAAACAGTGGTATACGGCCCCATATGGACCGTGATAAATCGCCCCCTAGGGTTTATTTGAGGGTGTTGGGTTTTTACATAACTTTCTTTTCCCCATAGACATCAATAGGGATTGGGTTACGACGATCACCATTCTAACACTTTCTCTCCATTCATTCTATGGGGGGAAATTGTGCACAAGCATGTCAAGTCAGGCCTTGGGTTTTGTACGTTATGGAACTTATCACACCATACCGCACAACAAAAGAAGGTTTTTCAGTAACTTTTAATGGCAGCGCTACGGAGAGTGCGATACCGCTATATTTTTTTTGCGTTATTTACACACAACTTGTAATTTTGGTGATTTCCAATTTGTGGCCCTCCTCTTCGGTTTGGCCACTGCCCCACGTATCTTCACAAATGTATTAGGGGCTCTCTTAGCAGTGATCAGAGCACAGGGAATCTCCATTGCCCCTTATTTGGGTGATATTTTGATCCACGCTCCATCTCTTTCTCTGGCTACTGCTCATACCCACAGAATAGTCTTTTTCCTTATCTCCAGCCACAAGGGTGGTTTTTCTGGAAATGATAATAGACTCTGTTTATATGCATTTGTTTCTCACAGATATTTGCAGAACCAAACTTGAGACTGCCTGTTGTTCCATATAGATGGCTCATTCTCCTTCTGTAGTCCAATGTATGGAAGTAGTGAGTCTTATGGTGGCAGCGCCTGATGCCGTACCTTTTGCTCGTTTACATCTTCGTCCTCTCCAATTGTCCGTGCATCAACAATGGTCAAAGGATTGTTTCCAACTGGAACAGCAGATAAATCTCATCTCTTCATCTCATGGTGGAGGGAAAGTCACTATTTGACCCTTGGAGCATCATTTTTTCTAGAGGTTTCTCTTGGAAATCTTTTAGAATCCCCAGAATTCTTCAGTTCCTTCAGGATGGACTGGGTAAGGGTCTATTGGCATTATCTGTTTTGTTTCATAAAAAACTGGCTAAGTTGCCTCAAACTTTTGTGCAAGCCTTGGTAGAATTCACCCTATTATTCCTATTTCTCCCTCTTGGAATTTGAATCTGGTTCATTCTGTTTTGCAAGGTCCCCCCTTTGAACTATGCATACTTTGGACCTAAAGTTATTGTCTCTAGTCGAGTTTCTGAATTATCTTCTGATCCCCCTTTTTGTTTTTTCATCAGGATAAAGCGGTCCTTCGGACTAAATATGATTTTCTTTTGAAGGTAGTGTCTTCAGAAAATATTAATCAGGACATTGTGGTTCCTTCACTTTGTCCAAATCCTTCTAACTCTAAGGAACACCTACTACACAATTTGGATGTGGTCAGAGCCTTTAAATTTTATCTTCAGACCACTAAATATTTTAGACAGACTTGTAGCTCATTTGTCCAATTTTCAGATTCCATAAAGGGTCAAAAGGCTGAAGCAAACTATTCATAAGGCTTACTTGGTTGCAGGACAACTGCTGCCAAAAAGAGTAACTGCTCATTCCACTAGATTAGTATCTACTTTCTGGGCCTTCATAAATTACGCTTCCTTGGAACAGATTTGCAAGGCAGCAACTTTGGTCTTTTCTCCATACCTTTTCTAAATTTTATCATTTTGATATTTATGCTTCTTCTGAAGCTGCTTTTGGCAGGAAATTCATTCAGGTCTTAGTGTCCAGCAAATAGGAACTGTCATCATTTTTTCCCACCCATCCTTAACATGGACTCTAAGCTTGGGTATTGTATCTCGCATGTTATGGACACCTATGGACTCTGATCATCTTACGAAAGAAAACAGAATTTATACTTACCAATACATTTCTTGCTTTTGGGATGATGAGAATCCTTAGGACCCACTTGCATGCTTTGCTATATGGGCAACAGTTCTTATTTGCACCTCTTAACCCTGATTTCTGTCTTTCCTATCTATTTGTCTCTCTCCTCTGCTCGGCTTTGTGGGGAAAGGAGGTGGGAGGGATTTAAAGCTCTTGTGAGGGTTCTTTACCTCCTCCTGGTGGCGGGAAATATATCCCACATGTTATAGAAACCTATGGATTCTCATCATCCTGAAAGAAAGAAATTTATCGGTAAGTATAAATTCTGTTTTTGTTTGTATAGTTTTAACTCTGAATTTTGGTTGGTAGATTTAAATCAACACATGAAAGAAGATACTAATATACCATAGAAATATAACACAATAGCGATATAGAAATAACCTCTTTTCATTTTTGCCCAATAATTTTTAAACACTTTGCACTTTTACGACTTACCATTTTAGCGGTTTATAAGAGTTATGTTACTATCTAGCCGAGATGCCTGAAAAATAGTTGTAAATATGCAGATCTGTTTTGTAGCTAGATTTATTGTATACTACAGTAAACTCTCAGTTAACCGGAACTCAAGCAACCAGCACTCTTAAAGGGACAGTTAACACCAGAATTTTTGTTGTTTTAAAAGATAGATAATCCCTTTATTACCCATTCCCCAGTTTTGCATAACCAACACAGTTATAATAATACACTTTTTACCTCTGTGATTAACTTGTATCTAAGCCTCTTCTGACAAACCCCTGATCACATGACATTTTATTTATTATCTATTGACTTTCATTTTAGCCAATTAGTGCAGTGTCTGCCACAATCCACGGGCATGCTCACAATGTTATCTATAAGGTTTACCTGAACTAGCTCTCCCCTGCTGTGAAAAGCAAATACAAAAACATGTGATTAGAGGCGGCCTTCAAGGGCTTAGAAATTATCATATGAGCCTTCCTAGGTCTAGCTTTCAAGTAAGAATTCCAAAAGAGCAAAGAAAAATTGGTGATAAAAGTAAATTGGAAAGTTGTTTAAAATTACATGCCCTATTTGAAACATGAAAGTTTTTTTTGGACTTGACTGTCCCTTTAAGCAACCAGACGAAAAAAATCAAACAGACTGTACATTCAAAATGAACACATCTTTCTCTATAGTGGGTTCTCGAAGGTGAAAGCACGCCCTTTTCATGCCTCCAGACCTTACATAACTGCTCTTGAAATTTGTAAACACAAGGCAGTCTGAGAATTAGACATCACACTGCCACTGGGTGCCCGGGACTGAATGGAGGCGGCATTACTATTAAGTAATAATTTGCTTTTATTTACTGTATTTAAATATTAATATCAAGTAAATACAGCGTTTATAGTATAGTATGGGTTATAGAACTAGTTAGGCCTATTTTTAATAGTGACTCTCAAGCAACCAGAAACTACACTTATCCGGAATCTACCAATCCCCATGGGTGCTGGTTAACTGGGAGTTTACTAAATTTCTTTAGCATATGAGTAATTTTTTTCATGTTAAGAAAATATTGAGGAACCTGTATTAAAGTAATAACATGTTTAGCTCTAACTATTGGGTTGAGTAAATACCTTTTTTTTTTTTCTTTCTAGTTATGAAAAATTTAAAAATCCGAAGACATCAAGTGAAGACACTTTTAAAAGAGGCCAGAAAGTAACCTTAGCATGACACCTGCTATTCTGGGTTTCAGTCCATCAAAATTGTATTTAATTATGTAAACTTAATTTAGAATGAATAAATTGATTTATTTTTTATTAATGGTCCGGACTTTTTATGGTATTGCATGTTCAATATTGTATGAAGGGTGCTTTAAAACTTCACAGAGAAAATTGGATGTTGGAACGGTAAAGAAAACTGGTGGCCCTCAAAGCGTCTTTTAGAATGTGTTTTTAACACACTAATATGATCTTTGCGAATCAAGAAAATCAACGCAGAAAGGAAACCATCATCACCAATGTAGTGTAAGAGCCAAAAACAGATGTTTCTCATCACCATAGTAGCAGGTCTTGTTAAAAAAAAACTGACTAAATCATCATAATAATGATCACTATATAAGGAAAATATTTGTAACTCAAAGACCTAAGAGGGATATAAAACCCAAATTTTTTCTTTGATGATTCATACAGAGCATACAATTAAAAAAGGTTTTTAATGGACTCATATTATAGTATTCCAGGCATGTGCACGCTCCTACATCCTACATATTTGCTTTTAACAAGGGATACCACCAATATGAAGTAAATTTGGTAATAGAAGAACATTGAAAAAAAATTTTTTTATCTGAATCATGAAAGAAAATGTTTGGCTCTTATGTCCCTTTAATTACTTGCTAAGGGATCTCCATGTTTAGTTTTTTTTGTATAAAATCTTAGTTCTTAATACTCTTTTCCTTAAAGGGATATGAAACCCAACATTTTTTTTTCATAATTCAGATGGAGCTTGCAGCTAAAGAAAAAAGGCAAAGGTACTGAGGAAAATCCACTAGTGACTGACCACTTATTTGAAGTACTCCATTAGAAATTCAATCATCAACACCTTTTGAAATATCCATAAAATGTTATTTCTAGTGAAAATCTTTTCACAGCCTATTTAGCCCATTTTCCCTATACTGTATTTTAATTCGGATAATTGTGTTGTTTTTTTTCCATTCCTGTAATAACTGGAAGTGAATTAAACTATTCACAAATGTATTCACAGATATAAAAAAAAGGATAAAGGCTTCCTTTTGTCATTCATTTATTTCAGCAGAATAACACCTTCTGGCTGTAAATATGTTGTATTACAAAAGCTAATAATTATTATTAGCTTTTGTCATACGCATACAAAGCACAAAAAATACCCCTCATGATAAAAGGATTACCCTTTTCTTTCATGTAATTGGCAAGAGTTCATGAGCTAGTGACGTATGGGATATACAATCCTACCAGGAGGGGCAAAGTTTCCCAAACCTCAAAATGCCTATAAATACACCCCTCACCACACCCAAAATTCAGTTTTTACAAACTTTGCCTCCTATGGAGTTGGTGAAGTAAGTTTGTGCTAAGATTACTACGTTGATATGCGCTTCTCAGCATTTTTGAAGCCTGATTCCTCTCAGAGTACAGTGAATGTCAGAGGGATGTGATGGGAGTATCACCTATTGAATGCAATGGTTGTTCCTCATGGGGATCTATTTCATATGTTTTCTGTTATCGGTCGTAGAGCTTCATCTCGCACCTCCCTTTTCAGATCGACGATATACTCTCATATTCCATTACCTCTACTGATAACTGTTTCAGTACTGGTTTGGCAATCTGCTATATGTGGATGGGTGTCTTTTGGTAAGTATGTTTTTATTACTTAAGACACTCTCAGCTATGGTTTGGCACTTTATGTATTTATATAACGTTCTAAATATATGTATTGTACTTATATTTGCCATGATTCAGGTTTTCAGTATATTTCCTTTTTGCAGACTGTCAGTTTCATATCTGGGAAATGCTTTTTTATGAAAAAAAATTTCTTACCTGGGGTATAGTCTCTTTTTCAATTGACTGACTTTTAAATTTGCGGGCAGAATTAGGCTCGCGAGGGCTCAAAATGCCAAAGTTTATGGCGTCATTCTTGGCACGAGATTTTTTGGCGCAAAGTTACGTTCGTTGACGCAAATTCGTAATTTCCGGCATCTTAGTTGACACTGTGTCCTTCACAAGGTTGCGTCATCTGTGACGCGAGTGTGTCATTTCTTTCATGTAATTGGCAAGAGTCCATGAGCTAGTGACGTATGGGATATACAATCCTACCAGGAGGGGCAAAGTTTCCCAAACTTCAAAATGCCTATAAATACACCCCTCACCACACCCACAATTCAGTTTTACAAACTTTGTCTCCTATGGAGGTGGTGAAGTAAGTTTGTGCTAAGATTTCTACGTTGACATGCGCTTCTCAGCATTTTGAAGCCCGATTCCTCTCAGAGTACAGTGAATGTCAGAGGGTTGTGGAGAGTATCACCTATTGAATGCAATGATTTTCCTAACGGGGGTCTTTTTCATAGGTTCTCTGTTATCGGTCGTAGAGATTCATCTCCTACCTCCCTTTTCAGATCGACGATATACTCTCATATACCATTACCTCTACTGATAACTGTTTCAGTACTGGTTTGGCTATCTGCTATATGTGGATGGGTGTCTTTGGGTAAGTATGTTTTTATTACTTAAGACACCTCAGCTATGGTTTGGCACTTTATGCATTTATATAAAGTTCTAAATATATGTATTGTACTTATATTTGCCATGAGTCAGGTTCATGTATTTCCTTTTGCAGATTGTCAGTTTCATATTTGGGGAAAGTTAATATTAAGAAATATTTTTTTCTTACCTGGGGTTTAGTCTTTTTTTCAATTGACTACTTTGTTTCAAATTGCGGGCTGACTTAGGCTCGCGGGTGCGCCAAATGCTACACTTTATTGCGTCATTCTTGGCATGAGAATTTTTTGGCGTGAAAGGCACGTCCGTTGACGCAAGTTCGTCATTTCCGGCATCGTAATTGACGCAGAGGTTTCACACAGGGTTGCGTAGTGACGCGAGTGTGTCATTTCCGGACATGGTTGGCGCCAAAAAATTTTTAAGTTACGTTGTGCGTCATACTTGGCGCCAAACTTTTTTCATTATTTATTTGCCCCATTGCTGTTTGCCTCTTGCCTTTTTCTATGTCAGAGGGCTATGCTATTTGCATTTTTTCCCATTCCTGAAACTGTCATATAAGGAAATTGATAATTTTGCTTTATATGTTGTTTTTTCTTTTACATTCTGCAAGATGTCTCAATCTGATCCTGCCTCAGAAGTATCTGTTGGAGCTTTGCTGCCTGACATCGGTTCTACCAAAGCTAAGTGCATTTGTCGTAAAATTGTGGATATTATATCTCCTAATGTCATTTGTATTAGTTGCCATGATAAACTTTTACATGCAGATAGTGTCCATCAGTAATAGTACATTGCCGGTTGCAGTTCCTTCAACTTCTAATGTACATGATATACCTATGAATTTTAAAGAATTTGTTACTGATTCTATTCAGAAGGCTTTGTATGCATTTCCGCCTTCTAATAAGCGTAAGAGGTTTTTTAAAACTTCTCATAAAGTTGATGAAATTTCAAATGACAGACAACATAATGAATTATCCACCTCTGCTGAGGATCTATCTGATTCAGAAGATCCTTCCTCAGATATTGACACTGACAAATCTACTTATTTATTTAAAATGGAATATATGCGTTTTTTGTTAAAAGAAGTGTTAATTACTTTGGATATTGAGGAAGCTAGTCCTCTTGATATTAAAACTAGTAAACGTTTAAATTCTGTTTTTAAACCTCCTGTGGTTACTCCAGAGTTTTTTCCTATTCCTGATGCTATTTCTGATATGATTTCTAAGGAATGGAATAAGCCGGGTACTCCTTTTAATCCTTAAAGATCCTTTAGATTGGAAGCTTGAATCTTATCTAAGGAAAGCCTATTTATATTCAGGTCTTCTTAGGCCTGCAATTTCTTTGGCTGATGTTGCAGCTGCTTCAACCTTTTGGTTGGAGAATTTAGCGCAACAAGAATTGGATTCTGACTTATATAGCATTGTTCGTTTACTACAACATGCTAATCATTTTATTTGTGATGCAATTTTTGATATTATCAAAATTGATGTTAGATCCATGTCTTTAGCTTTTCTTTTACAAATATATGACGAGTCCACGGATTTCATCCTTACTTGTGGGATATTAACCTCCTGCTAACAGGAAGTGGCAAAGAGTACCACAGCAGAGCTGTATATATAGCCCCTCCCCTTCCCCTCCACCCTCAGTCATTCTCTTTGCCTGTGTTATACTAGGAAGACATGGTAAAGTGAGGTGTTAGTTTTAGTTTCTTTAATCAAGAAGTTTTTTATTTTAAATGGTACCGGTGAGTACTATTTTCCTCAGGGGGATATGAAAGAAGATTTCTGCCCTGAGGTTGATGATCTTAGCAGTTGTAACTAAGATCCACGCTGGTTCCCACAAGACTTCTCAAGGTAACCATGAGACATCTTCAGTGTGGAGACCGGTTTCATGCTACAAGCAGCATTAAGGTATGTGCAGCCTTTTTTTCTGAGGAGACTTGATATATCAGAACTGGCTGGCATTTATTTCCCTGTATGGGAATGGGGTAAGCAGTATTCCTATGTTATATAAAGGGTATTACTGGAATCCCTAATTTTATTTAATTTTATTTAATGGTTGACTTATGGGCATTGTGTGACACTATGGGCATTATAAAAATAACGATATATAACGTTTTTTCTGACATTTATATATTTGTTTACTGGTGCATATGAGGGGTTGTATGGCACTAGCTGTTTATACTTAGGTGTGAAACCGCTTTCCATGGGGTTGTGTTTGGGCCTATTTCGGCATCGACCTTAAGGGGCGTGGCCTATTTTCGCGCGCTCAGATAAGCAGTAACTCCGGTGGCTCCTGGACTGTGCAAGCTGGTCTGAAGTGTTGGAAAGTTATTTCGAAGTACCCTGGGGGCAGAGCTGTTGACAAGGTGCAGAGGGTATTTTTGTCTATAAATTGGCTAAATGTTGATATTAGTACTTTAGAGCCTTATTTCTGCCCTTGCTTCAGGGTGCAGTAATTTTTGGATAAACCAACGATCTTAGGTTAAAATTTGAGATAATTTAACGTTATTTGATCATTTTGGAAAAAAAATTCACTTTTTTTCTTTTCTTAAAGGCACAGCACACGTTTTTGCTAAAGTTTATTTTATGCAATAAATAAGTGTTTAAATGACTTTTGTGGTATTACTAGTCTGTTCAACATGTCTGACATTAAGGATTCTCATTGTTCTATGTGTTTAGAAGCTATTGTGCAACCCCCTCTAACATTGTGTAACTTTTGTACTGAAAGGGCCTTACAATGTAAAAAGCATATTTTAAATAAAGAAAGTGTGCCGAAGGAAGATTCTCAGTCTGAAGAGAATCAGGATATGCCATCCAATTCTACCCAAGTGTCACAACCTTTAACGCCCACACAAGCCGCGCCAAGTACTTCTAGTGCGTCAAATTATTTTACTCTGCAGGAGATGGCTGCAGTTATGTCAACTACTCTTACAGAGGAATCCTCTGATGCTTTATTAGCTATTTCCGATGTTCCCTCACAGTGCTCTGAATTTCAGGGAATTACTGTCTGAGGGTGAAATTTCTGATTCAGGGAATGTTTTACCTCAGACAGATTCGGATGCTATGTCATTTAAATTTAAGCTTGAACACCTCCGCCTGTTACTTAGGGAGGTTTTAGCGACTTGTGATTCTCCTCCAGAGAAATTGTGTAAAATGGATAAATATTTGGAAGTACCTACTTACACTGATGTTTTTCCGGTTCCTAAGAGAATTTCAGAAATTATTAGAAAGGAATGGGATAGACCAGGTATACCGTTTTCTCCCCCTCCTAATCTTAAGAAAATATTTCCATATCAGATACCATTCGGGACTCATGGCAAATGGTCCCTAAGGTAGAGGGAGCTATATCTACCCTAGCTAAGCGTACTACTATACCCATTGAGGATAGTTGTGCTTTCAAAGACCCTATGGATAAGAAATTAGAGGGTCTACTAAAGAAATTATTTGTTAATCAGGGGTTTCTTTTACAACCTACAAGGGGTCAGAAAGCTACAGCTACCTTTCTTTCTTTTTGGCTGAGAAGTATCATCCGCCTGGCATATGAGACTGCTGGACAGCAGCCTCCTGAAAGAATTACGGCTCATTCTACTAGGGCTGTGGCTTCCACATGGGCTTTTAAAAACGATGCATCTGTTGAACAGATTTGTAAGGCTGCGACTTGGTCGTCCCTTCACACTTTTTCCAAATTTTACAAATTTGATACTTTTGCTTCTTCTGAGGCTATTTTTGGGAGAAAGGTTCTTCAAGCAGTGGTGCCTTCTGTTTAGGTTCCTATCTTGTCCCTCCCTTTCATCCGTGTCCTATTGCTTTGGTATTGGTTTCCCACAAGTAAGGATGAAATCTGTGGACTCGTCTTATCTTTGTAAAAGAAAACTAAATTTATGCTTACCTGATAAATTACTTTCTTTTACGATATGACGAGTCCACGGCCCACCCTGTTCTTTTTAAGACAGTTTTTCTTTATATTTTTTCTAAACTTCAGTCACCTCTGCACCTTTTAACCTTTCCTTTTTCTCTTCCTATACCTTCGGCCGAAAGACTGAGGGTGGAGGGGAAGGGGAGGGGCTATAGATACAGCTCTGCTGTGGTGCTCTTTGCCACTTCCTGTTAGCAGGTGGTTAATATCCCTTAAGTAAGGATGAAATCCGTGGACTCGTCATATAGTAAAAGAAAGTAATTTATCAGGTATGCATAAATTTAGTTTTTTAGCTAGAAGAGCTTTGTGGCTTAAATCTTGGAATGCTGATATGACATCTAAGTCTAGATTACTATCTCTTTCTTTCCAAGGTAATAATTTATTTGATTCTCAGTTGGATTCTATTATTTCAACTGTTACTGGGGGGAAGGGAGTTTTTTTGCCTCAGGATAAAAAACCTAAGGGTAAATCTAAGGCGTCTAATCGTTTTCGTTCCTTTCGTCAAAATAAGGAACAAAAACCTAATCCTTCCCCCAAGGAAACTGTTTCCAATTGGAAGCCTTCCTCACGTTGGAATAAATCCAAGCCTTTTAAGAAACCAAAGTCAGCCCCTAAGTCTGCATGAAGGTGCGGCCCTCATTCCAGCTCAGCTGGTAGGGGGAAGATTAAGGTTTTTCAAGGATGTTTTGGCAAATTCTGTCCAAAATCAATGGATTCAGAGCATTGTCTCTCAGGGGTACCGAATAGGATTCAGAGTAAGACCTCCTGTGAGAAGATTTTTTTCTCTCACGCATCCCAGTAAATCCAGTAAAAGCTCAGGCTTTCCTGAAGTGTGTTTCAGACCTGGAGGTTTCAGGGGTAATCATGCCGGTTCCTTTTCAGGAACAAGGTCTGGGGTTTTATTTAAATCTATTCATTGTCCCAAAGAAAGAAAATTCATTCAGACCAGTTCTGGATCTGAAAAATTTGAATCGTTATGTAAGAGTACCAACTTTCAAGATGGTGACTATAAGGACTATTCTGGCTTTTGTTCAGCAAGGACATTATATGTCTACAATAGACTTGCAGGATGCTTACCTTCATATTCCGATTCATCCAGAACATTATCAGTTCCTGAGATTCTCTTTTCTAGACAAACATTACCAATTTGTTGCTCTTCCATTTGGCCTAGCAACAGCTCCAAGAATCTTTTCAAAGGTTCTGGGTGCCCTACTCTCTGTAATCAAAGAACAGGGTATTGCGGTGTTTCCTTATTTGGACGATATCTTGGTACTAGCTCAGTCTTTACGTTCTGCAGAATCTCACACAAATCAACTAGTGTTGTTTCTTCGAAAACATGGTTGGAGGATCAATTTACCAAAAAGTTTCTTGATTCCTCAGACAAGGGTCACCTTTTTAGGTTTCCAGATAGATTCAGTGTCCATGACTCTGTCTCTAACAGACAAGAGACGTTTGAAATTGGTTGCAACATGTTGGCACCTTCAGTCTCAGTCATTCCCTTCAGTGGCTATGTGCATGGAAGTTTTAGGCCTCATGACTGCAGCATCGGACGCGATTCCTTTTGCTCATTTTCACATGAGACCTCTCCAGCTTTGTATGCTGAATCAATGGTGCCGGGATTATACAAATATATCACAATAAATATCCTTAAATCCCAATGTTCGACACTCTCTGACGTGGTGGTTAAATCACCAGCGTTTAGTTCAAGGGGCCTCTTTTGTTCGGCCGACCTGTACTGTGATCACAACAGATGCGAGTCTTTCAGGTTGGGGAGCTGTCTGGGGATCTCTGACAGCACAAGGGGTTTAGAAATCTCAAGAGGCGAGATTACCAATCAATATTTTAGAACTCCGTGCAATTCTCAGAGCTCTTCAGTTTTGGCCTCTGTTGAAGAGAGAACCGTTCATTTGTTTTCAGACAGACAATATTACAACGGTGGCATATGTCAATCATCAGGGTGGGACTCACAGTCCCCAAGCTATGAAAGAAGTATCTCGGATACTTGTTTGGGCAGAATCCAGCTCCTGTCTAATTTCTGCGGTTCATATCCCAGGTGTAGACAATTGGGAGGTGGATTATCTCAGCTGTCAGACTTTACATCCAGGGGAGTGGACTCTCCATCCGGATGTGTTTTCTCAGATTGTTCAGATGTGGGGTCTTCCAGAAATCGATCTGATGGCTTCTCATCTAAACAAGAAACTTCCCAGATACCTGTCCAGGTCCAGGGATTCTCATGCGAAAGCAGTGGATGCGCTGACACTTCCTTGGTGTTATCAACCTGCTTATATCTTCCCGCCTCTAGTTCTTCTTCCAAGAGTGATCTCCAAAATCATCATGGAACAATTATTTGTGTTGCTGGTGGCTCCAGCATGGCCTCACAGGTTTTGGTATGCGGATCTTATTCGGATGTCCAGTTGCCAACCTTGGCCACTTCCGTTAAGGCCGGACCTACTGTCTCAAGGTCCGTTTTTCCATCAGGATCTCAAATCATTCAATTTGAAGGTATGGAAATTGAACGCTTAGTGCTAAGTCATAGAGGTTTCTCTGACTCAGTAATTAATACTATGTTACAAGCTCGTAAATCTGTCTCTAGGAAGATTTATTATCGAGTTTGGAAGACTTACATTTCATGGTGTTCTCATAAATTCTCTTGGCATTCTTTTAGAATTCCTAGAATTTTACAGTTTCTTCAGGATGGTTTGGATAAAGGTTTGTCTGCAAGTACTTTGAAGGGACAAATCTCTGCTCTTTCCGTTTTATTTCACAGAAAGATTGCTACTCTTCCTGATATTCACTGTTTTGTTCAGGCTTTAGTTCGTATTAAGCCTGTCATTAAATCAATTTCTCCTCCTTGGAGTCTTAATTTGGTTTTGAAGGCGTTACAGGCTCCTCCATTTGAGCCTATGCACTCATTAAACTACTTTCTTGGAAAGTGTTGTTCCTTTTGGCCACCTCTTCTAGAAGGGTTTCTGAGCTTTCTGCTCTTTCTTGTGAATCTCCTTTTCTGATTTTTCATCATGATAAGGCGGTTTTGCGGACTTCATTTAAGTTCTTACCTAAGGTTGTGAATTCTAACAACATTAGTAAAGAAATTGTCCCTTCCTTGTGTCCTAATCCTAAGAATTCTTTGGAAAAATCCTTACATTCTTTGGATGTGGTGAGAGCTTTGAAATATTATGTTGAAGCTACTAAAGATTTCAGAAAAACTTCTAGTCTATTTGTTATATTCTCTGGTTCTAGGAAAGGTCAGAAGGCTCCTGCTATTTCCTTGGCCTCTTGGTTAAAGCTTTGGATTCATCCAGCTTATTTAGAGTCGTGTCAGGCCCCGCCTCAGAGAATTACAGCTAATTCTACTAGATCATTATCCACTTCGTGGGTTTTTAAGAATGAAGCTTCAGTTGATCAGATTTGTAAAGCGGCAACTTGGTCCTCTTTGCAGACATTTACTAAATTCTACCGTTTTGATGTATTTGCTTCTTCAGAAGCAGTTTTTGGTAGAAAAGTTCTTCAGGCAGCTGTTTCAGTTTGATTCTTCTGCTAATGTTTTAAGTTTTTCTTTTCTTCATGAGAATAACTTATATTTTGGGTTGTGGATTAATTTTTCAGCATATGGCTGTTGTTTATTTTTATCCCTCCCTCTCTATTGACTCTTGCGTGGAGTTCCACATCTTGGGTATTTGATATCCCATATGTCACTAGCTCATGGACTCTTGCCAATTACATGAAAGAAAACATAATTTATGTAAGAACTTACCTGATAAATTCATTTCTCTCATATTGGCAAGAGTCCTTGAGGCCCACCCTTTTCTTATGGTGGTTATGATTATTTTGTATAAAGAACAATTATTTCCAGATTCCTTTGTTGATGCTTTTTACTCCTTTCTTTATTACCCCACTACTTGGCTATTCGTTAAACCGAATTGTGGGTGTGGTGAGGGGTGTATTTATAGGAATTTTGAGGTTTGGGAAACTTTGCCCCTCCTGGTAGGATTGTATATCCCATACGTCACTAGCTCATGGACTCTTGCCAATATATAAGAAATGAATTTATCAGGTAAGTTCTTACATAAATTATGTTTTCCGGACTTTTTTTGGCGGCAAAAAATATTTTTCTGTCAGAGGGCTATGCTGTTTGTATTTTTTCCCATTTCTGAAACTGCCATATAAGGAAATTGATCATTTTGCTTTATATGTTGTTTTTTTCTCTTACATTTGCAAGATGTCTCAATCTGATTGTGTCTCAGAATTCACTGTTGGATCCCAGCTGCCTGATAACAGTTCTACTAAAGCTAAGTGCATTTGTTGTAAACTTTTGGAGATTATACCTCCAGCTGTGGTTTGTAATAGTTGCCATGATAAACTTTTACATGCAGAAAATGTATCCATCAGTAGTAGTTCATTACCTGTTGCTGTTCCCTCAACATCTAATACACAAGATATACCTGTAAATTTAAAATAATTTATTTCTGATTCTATTCAGAAGGCTTTGTCTGCCATTCCGCCTTCTAATAAATGTAAAAGGTATTTTAAAACTTCTCATAGAGTTGATGAAAATTCAAATGACCGGCAACATACTGATTTATCCTTCTCTGTTGATGATCTATCTGATTCAGAAGATCCTGCCTCAGATATTGACACTGACAAATCCTCTTATTTATTTAAAATGGAGTATATTTGTTCTTTATTAAAATAAGTGTTGATTACATTAGATATGGAGGAAACCAGTCCTCTTGATATTAAAACTAGTAAACGTTTAAATTATGTTTATAAACCTCCTGTGGTTATTCCAGAGGTTTTTCCAGTTCCTGATGCTATTTCTGATATGATTTCTAAAGAATGGAATAGGCCTGGTACTGAATCTTTTATTCCTTCTTCAAGGTTTAAAAAATTGTATCCTTTGCCAGCAGTTAGATTGGAGTTTTGGGAAAAGATCCCCAAAGTTGATGGGGCTATCTCTACTCTTGCTAAACGCACTACTATTCCTACGGAAGATAGTACTTCTTTTAAAGATCCTTTAGATAGGAAACTTGAATCTTATCTAAGGAAAGCTTATTTATATTCAGGTCATCTTCTTAGGCCTGCAATTTCTTTGGCTGATGTTGCAGCTGCTTCAACTTTTTGGTTGGAAACCTTAGCGCAACAAGTATCGGATCATGGTTTGTCTAGCATTGTTAAGTTGATTCAACATGCTAATAATTTCATTTCTGATGCCATTTTTGATATCGTCAAAATTGATGTTAGATATTTCTTTAGCTATTTTAGCTAGAAGAGCTTTGTGGCTCAAATCTTGGAATGCTGATATGACTTCTAAGTCCAGATTGCTTTCTCTTTCTTTCCAAGGTAATAAATTATTTGGTTCTCAGCTGGATTCAATCATTTCAACTTTTACTGGGGGGAAGGGAGTTTTTTTTGCCTCAGGATAAAAAACCTAAAGGGAAATCTAAAGTTTCTAACCGTTTTCGTTCCTTTCGACATAATAAGGAACAGAAATCTAATCCTTCCCCAAAGGAATCTGTTTCCACTTGGAAGCCTTCCTCAAATTGGAATAAATCCAAGCCATTTAAGAGATCAAAGCCAGTCCCCAAGTCTGCATGAAGGTGCAGCCCTCATTCTAGCTCAGCTGGTAGGGGGCGGATTAAAATTTTTCAAAGATGTTTGGATCAGTTCGGTCCAAAATCACTGGATTCAGAGTATTGTCTCTCAGGGGTACAGAATAGGATTCAGAGTAAGACCACCTGTGAGAAGATTTTTTTCTCTTGTGCATTCCAGCGAACCCAGTAAAGGCTCAGGCTTTCCTGAAGTGTGTTTCAGACCTGGAGTTATCAGGTGTAATCATGCCAGTTCCATTTCAGGAACAGGGTCTGGGGTTTTATTCAAATCTCTTCATTGTCCCAAAGAAAGAAAATTCATTCAGACCAGTTTTGGATCTAAAGATTTTGAATCGATATGTAAGAGTACCAACTTTCAAGATGGTGACTATAAGGACTATTCTGCCTTTTGTTCAGCAAGGACATTATATGTTCACAATAGACTTACAGGATGCATATCTTCATATTTTCCGATTCATCCGGATCACTATCAGTTCCTGAGATTCTCTTTTCTAGAAAAGCATTACCAATTTGTTGCTCTTCCTTTTGGCCTAGCGACAGCTCCAAGAATCTTTTCAAAGGTTCTCGGTGCCCTACTCTCTGTAATCAGAGAGCGGGGTATTGCGGTGTTTCCTTATTTGGATGATATCTTGGTACCCGCTCAGTCTTTACGTTCTGCAGAATCTCACGTGAGTCAACTAGTGTTGTTTCTTTAAAGACATGGTTGGAGGATCAATTTACCAAAAAGTTATTTGATTCCTCAGACAAAGGTAAACTTTTTAGGTTTCCAGATAGATTCAGTGTCCATGACTTTGTCTCTAACAGACAAGAGACGTTTGAAATTGGTTGCAGTCTGTCGGAACCTTCAGTCTCAGTCATTCCCTTCAGTAGCTATGTGCATGGAGGTTTTAGGTCTCATGACTGCAGCATCGGACGTGATCCCCTTTGCTTGTTTTGATATGAGACCTCTCCAGCTTTGTATGCTGAATCAATGGTGCAGGGTTTATACAAGGATATCACAAATAATATCCTTAAATCCCAATGTTCGACTTTCTCTGACTTGGTGGTTAGATCACAGTCGTATAATTCTAGGGGCCTCTTTTGTTCATCCATCCAGGACTGTGATTACAACAGATGCGAGTCTTTCAGGTTGGGGAGCTGTTTGGGGATCTCTGACAGCACAAGGGGTTTGGAAATCTCAAGAGGCGAGATTACCAATCAATATTTTGGAACTCCGTGCAATTCTCAGGGCTCTTCAGTTTTGGCCTCTGTTGAAGAGAGAACCGTTCATCTGTTTTCAGACAGACAATATCACAACTGTGGCATATGTCAATCATCAGGGTGGGACTCAGTCCTCAAGCTATGAAAGAAGTATCTCGGATACTTATTTGGGCGGAATCCAGCTCCTGTCTAATTTCTGCGGTTCATATCCCAGGTATAGACAATTAGGAGGCAGATTATGTCCGTTGTCAGACTTTACATCCGAGAGAATGGTCTCTCCACCCAGATGTGTTTTCTCAAATTGTTCAGATGTGGGGGCTTCCAGAAATAGATCTGATGGCTTCTCATCTAAACAAAAAACTTCCCAGGTACCTGTCCAGGTCCAGGGATCCTCAGGTGCGTTGACACTTCCTTGGAGTTATCAACCAGCTTATATTTTCCCGCCTCTAGTTCTTCTTCCAAGAGTGATCTCCAACATCATCATGGAGCAATCGTTTGTGCTGCTGGTGGCTCCAGCATGACCTCACAGATTTTGGTATGCGGATCTTGTTCGGATGTCCAGTTGCCAACCTTGGCCACTTCCATTAAGGCCAGACCTTCTTTCTCAAGGTCCGTTTTTCCATCAGGATCTCAAATCATTAAGTTTGAAGGTATGGAAATTGAACGCTTAGTGCTTAGTCATAGAGGTTTCTCTGACTCAGTGATTAATACTATGTTGCAGGCTCGTAAATCTGTCTCTAGAAAGATTTATTATCAAGTTTGGAAGACTTACATTTCATGGTGTTCTCATAAATTCTCTTGGCAATCTTTTAGAATTCCTAGAATTTTACAGTTTCTTCAGGATGGTTTGGATAAATAATATTCATTGTTTTGTACAGGCTTTGGTTCGTATCAAGCCTGTCATTAAATAAATCTCTCCTCCTTGGAGTATTAATTTGGTTTTGAAAGCTTTACAGGCTCCTCCATTTGAGTCTATGGCACCAATTTATCAAAGTCTGGCGGACCTGATCCGACAGTGCGGATCAGATCCGCCAGACCTCGCTGAATACGGCGAGCAATACGCTCGCCGTATTCAGCATTGCACCAGCAGCTCTCAAGAGCTGCTGGTGCAACACCGCCCCCTGCAGACTCGCGGCCAATGGGCTGCCAGCAGGGGGGTGTCAATCAACCTGATCGTACTCGATCGGGTTGATTTCCGGCGATGTCTGTCCGCCTGCTCTGAGCAGGCGGACAGGTTATGGAGCAGCAGTCTTTGTGACCGCTGCTTCATAACTGCTGTTTCTGGCGAGCCTGCAGGCTCGCCAGAAACATGAGGCATCACGCTCCATTTGGAGCTCGATAAATATGCCCCTATGCATTCTTTGGACATTAAACTACTTTCTTGGAAAGTGTTGTTCCTTTTGGTCATCTCTTCTGCTAGAAGAGTTTCTGAATTATCCGCTCTCTCTTGTGAATCTCCTTTTCTGATTTTTCATCAGGATAAGGCAGTTTTGCGGACTTCATTTAAATTCTTACAAAAGAGAAATGTGGAGCCAAGACCCTCCACAAAAAAGTATACACTAATAGCACTCCAGAGTCCAAAAACGTGATTCAATCACACTTGAGTATATAGAAGGACAATGTCTTAATATTATATATATGACAGTTGGGTCAGATAGTATGGTTGGTTAAAATATAACTTTTATTGAGATAAAATTAAAAATGAAAACAACACACAAACAACATGCAAGTTAAAACTACGTTGAGGGGGCAAATCAGCGGAATAAATATAAATAGATGCTAATAATATAGCAATTCATTTAAATTCTTACCTAAAGTTATGAATTCTAATAACATTAATAGAGAAATTGTTGTCCCTTCTTTGTGTCCTAATCCTAAGAATTCTTTGGAGAGATCTTTACATTCTTTGGATGTAGTGAGAGCTCTGAAATATTATGTTGAAGCCATTAAAGATTTTAGGATGACTTCTAGTCTATTTGTTATCTTTTCTTGTTCCAGGAAAAGTCAGAAGGCTTCTGCCGTTTCTTTGGCATCGTGGTTAAAGCTTTTGATTCATCAAGCTTTTTTGGAGTCGGGTAAAGCCCCGCCTCAGAGAATTACAGCTCATTCTACTAGATCAGTTTCCACTTCTTGGGCTTTTAAGAATGAAGCTTCAGTTGATCAGATTTGCAAAGCAGCAACTTGGTCTTCTTTGCATACATTTACTAAATTCTACCATTTTGATGTATTTGCTTCTTCGGAAGCAGTTTTTGGTAGGAAAGTTATTCAGGCAGCTGTTTCAGTTTGATTCTTCTGCTTATGATTTAAGTTTTTATTTTTATTTTTTGAGAATAAATTTATATTTGGGTTGTGGATTTATTTTTTTCAGCTAAATGGCTGTTTTTATTTTGTCCCTCCCTCTCTAGTGACTCTTGCGTGGAAGTTCCACATCTTGGGTATTGCTATCCCATACGTCACTAGCTCATGGACTCTTGCCAATTACATGAAAGAAAACATAATTTATGTAAGAATTTACCTGATAAATTAATTTCTTTCATATTGGCAAGAGTCCATGAGGCCCACCCTTTTCATGGTGGTTATGATTTTTTTGTATAAAGCACAATTATTTCCAAATTCCTTTGTTGATGCTTTTTACTCCTTTTTTCATTATCACCCCACTTCTTGGCTATTCGTTAAACTGAATTGTGGGTGTGGTGAGGGGTGTATTTATAGGCATTTTGAGGTTTGGGAAACTTTGCCCCTCCTGGTAGGATTGTATATCCCATACATCACTAGCTCATGGACTCTTGCCAATATGAAAGAAATGAATTTATCAGGTAAGTTCTTACGTAAATTATGTTTTTCAAATGAGGTAGCAAATGATTGCAATAGGGAATTTCAATCAATTGTCTATTATTGTGCTCTAGATTCCAGGTCTTTATATAAGCACTTAAATGGGAGAAAGAGGAGAAGCCCCTCTTCCAAATGAGATGTCTTATTCTCAGGTGCATGTCAACTGATCAGAAGCAACAAAATCAGAGACCTAGATTTAGAGTTTGGCGTTAGCCGTGAAAACCAGCGTTAGAGGCTCCTAATGCTGGTTTTAGGCTACCGCCGGTATTTGGAGTCACTCAAAATAGGGTCTAACGCTCACTTTTCAGCCGCGACTTTTCCATACCGCAGATCCCCTTACGTCAATTGCGTATCCTATCTTTTCAATGGGATCTTCCTAACTCCGGTATTTAGAGTCGTTTCTGAAGTGAGCGTTAGAGCTCTAACGACAAAACTCCAGCCGCAGGAAAAAAGTCAGTAGTTAAGAGCTTTCTGGGCTAACGCCGGTTCATAGAGCTCTTAACTACTGTACCCTAAAGTACACTAACACCCATAAACTACCTATGTACCCCTAAACTGAGGTCCCCCCACATCGCCACAACTCGATTAAATTTTTTTAACCCCTAATCTGCCGACCGCCACCTACGTTATACTTATGTACCCCTAATCTGCTGCCCCTAACCCCGCCGACCCCTGTATTATATTTATTAACCCCTAACCTGCCCCCCACAACGTCCCCGCCAGCTACTTACAATAATTAACCCCTAATCTGCCGACCGCAAAGCGCCGCCACCTACGTTATCCTTATGTACCCCTAATCTGCTGCCCCTAACACCGCCGACCCCTATATTATATTTATTAACCCCTAATCTGCCCCCCTCAACGTCGCCTCCACCTGCCTACACTTATTAACCCCTAATCTGCCGAGCGGACCTGAGCGCTACTATAATAAAGTTATTAACCCCTAATCCGCCTCACTAACCCTATCATAAATAGTATTAACCCCTAATCTGCCCTCCCTAACATCGCCGACACCTAACTTCAATTATTAACCCCTAATCTGATGACCGGAGCTCACCGCTACTATAATAAATGGATTAACCCCTAAAGCTAAGTCTAACCCTAACACCCCCCTAACTTAAATATAATTTACATCTAACGAAATTAATTAACTCTTATTAAATAAATTATTCCTATTTAAAGCTAAATACTTACCTGTAAAATACATCCTAATATAGCTACAATATAAATTATAATTACATTGTAGCTATTTTAGGATTAATATTTATTTTACAGGCAACTTTGTAATTATTTTAACCAGGTACAATAGCTATTAAATAGTTAAGAACTATTTAATAGTTACCTAGTTAAAATAATAACAAAATTACCTGTAAAATAAGTCCTAACCTAAGTTATAATTAAACCTAACACTACCCTATCAATAAATTAATTAAATAAAATACCTACAATTACCTACAATAAAACCTAACACTACACTATCAATAAATAAATTAAATACAATTCCTACAAATAACTACAATTACATAAACTAACTAAAGTACAAATAGAATGCGAGCCAATAGAATGCGAGCTCAATCTGATTGGCTGATTGGATCAGCCAATCGGATTGAACTTGATTCTGATTGGCTGATTCCATCAGCCAATCAGAATATTCCTACCTTAATTCCGATTGGCTGATAGAATCCTATCAGCCAATCGGAATTCGAGGGACGCCATCTTGGATGACGTCCCTTAAAGGAACCGTCATTCGTCGGGAGACGCCGGAAGAAGAGGATGGATCCGCGTCGGCTGCTTCAACATGGACCCGCTCCGCACCGGATGGAAGAAGTTCGAAGATGCCGCTTGGATGAAGATGTTTGCCGGTCCGGATGTCCTCTTCTTGCCGGATAGGAGGAAGACTTTGGAGCCTCTTCTGGACCTCTTCAGCACCGGATGCCAGGACAGATCGGTGATACCTGTTGAGGTGAAGACAAGGTAGGAAGATCTTCAGGGGCTTAGTGTTAGGTTTATTTAAGGGGGGTTTGGGTTAGATTAGGGGTATGTGGGTGGTGGGTTGTAATGTTGGGGGGGGGGTATTGTATGTTTTTTTTTACAGGCAAAAGAGCTGATTTTCTTGGGGCATGCCCCGCAAAGGGCCCTGTTCAGGGCTGGTAAGGTAAAAGAGCTTTTAACTTTATTAATTTAGAATAGGGTAGGGCATTTTTTTATTTTGGGGGTCTTTGTTATTTTATTAGGGGGCTTAGAGTAGGTGTAATTAGTTTAAAATTGTTGTAATATTTTTCTTATGTTTGTAAATATTTTTTTATTTTTTGTAACTTAGTTCTTTTTTATTTTTTGTACTTTAGTTAGTTTATGTAATTGTAGTTATTTGTAGGAATTGTATTTAATTTATTTATTGATAGTGTAGTGTTAGGTTTTATTGTAGATAATTGTAGGTATTTTATTTAATTAATTTATTGATAGGGTAGTGTTAGGTTTAATTATAACTTAGGTTAGGACTTATTTCACAGGTAATTTTGTTATTATTTTAACTAGGTAACTATTAAATAGTTCTTAACTATTTAATAGCTATTGCACCTGGTTAAAATAATTACAAAGTTGCCTGTAAAATAAATATTGATCCTAAAATAGCTACAATGTAATTATAATTTATATTGTAGCTATATTAGGATGTATTTTACAGGTAAGTATTTAGCTTTAAATAGGAATAATTTATTTAATAAGAGTTAATTAATTTCGTTAGATGTAAATTATATTTAAGTTAGGGGGGTGTTAGTGTTAGGGTTAGACTTAGCTTTAGGGTTTAATCCATTTATTATAGTAGCGGTGAGCTCCGGTCATCAGATTAGGGGTTAATAATTGAAGTTAGGTGTCGGCGATGTTAGGGAGGGCAGATTAGGGGTTAATACTATTTATGATAGGGTTAGTGAGGCGGATTAGGGGTTAATAACTTTATTATAGTAGCGCTCAGGTCCGCTCGGCAGATTAGGGGTTAATAAGTGTAGGCAGGTGGAGGCGACGTTGAGGGGGGCAGATTAGGGGTTAATAAATATAATATAGGGGTCGGCGGTGTTAGGGGCAGCAGATTAGGGGTACATAGGGATAATGTAAGTTGCGGCGGTTTACGGAGCGGAAGATTAGGGGTTAATATAATGCAGGGGTCAGCGATAGCGGGGGGCGGCAGAATAGGGGTTAATAAGTGTAAGGTTAGGGGTGTTTAGACTCGGGGTACATGTTAGAGTGTTAGGTGCAGACGTAGGAAGTGTTTCCCCATAGGAAACAATGGGGCTGCGTTAGGAGCTGAACGCGGCTTTTTTGCAGGTGTTAGGTTTTTTTTCAGCTCAAACAGCCCCATTGTTTCCTATAGGGGAATCGTGCACGAGCACGTTTTTGAGGCTGGCCGCGTCCGTAAGCAACTCTGGTATCGAGAGTTGCATTTGCGGTAAAAATGCTCTACGCTCCTTTTTTGGAGCCTAACGCAGCATTTTTTTGGACTCTCGATACCAGAGTTATTTTTATGGTGCGGCCAGAAAAAAGCCCGCGTAGCGTTAACAACCCATCTACCGCCAAACTCCAAATCTAGCTGAGAATGACACTCAAGTCAAAATTAAACTTTCATTATTCAGATACAGCATGTCGTTTTCAACAACTTTCCAATTTACTTCCATTAACAAAATGTGCACAGTCTTTTTTTATTTAAACTTTTTGAGTCACCAGCTCCTACTGAGCATGTGCAAGAATTCACAGTATATTTGCATTTGTGATTGGCTGATAGCTGTCACATGGTGTGTGTGTGTGCATTTGGAATTCGCTGATGGCTGTCACATTGTACAGGGGGAGTGGAAAAAGACATAACTTTTAAAATTGTCAGAATTAAATCTACTACTCATTTGAAGTTCAGACTAAGTGCTATTGCATTGCCTTGTTATCTTGCATTTGTTGATTATGCAAATCTACTGTGTTGACTGGTCCTTTAAGGGACATTAGACTTCAAAGCAGCAATCATCTATCATACTTAGCCTGTCGGCCAATATGCAGGTTCTATCTACTTCCCGTAGTTGAGTAGAATTACTGAATTTGTACATGTACAGGGAGTGCAGAATTATTAGGCAAGTTGTATTTTTGAGGATTAATTTTATTATTGAACAACAACCATGTTCTCAATGAACCCAAAAAACTCATTAATATCAAAGCTGAATAGTTTTGGAAGTAGTTTTTAGTTTGTTTTTAGTTATAGCTATTTTAGGGGGATATCTGTGTGTGCAGGTGATTATTACTGTGCATAATTATTAGGCAACTTAACAAAAAACAAATATATACCCATTTCAATTATTTATTTTTACCAGTGAAACCAATATAACATCTCAACATTCACAAATATACATTTCTGACATTCAAAAACAAAACAAAATCAAATCAGTGACCAATATAGCCACCTTTCTTTGCAAGGACACTCAAAAGCCTGCCATCCATGGATTCTGTCAGTGTTTTGATCTGTTCACCATCAACATTGCGTGCAGCAGCAACCACAGCCTCCCAGACACTGTTCAGAGAGGTGTACTG
Source organism: Bombina bombina (assembly GCF_027579735.1). Lineage (NCBI taxonomy): Eukaryota > Metazoa > Chordata > Amphibia > Anura > Bombinatoridae > Bombina > Bombina bombina. The sequence goes on along the minus strand of NC_069503.1, from coordinate 290,869,555 downwards.
TTTTTCCTCCTTGTAAATCTCACATTTGATGATGGACCACAGGTTCTCAATGGGGTTCAGATCAGGTGAACAAGGAGGCCATGTCATTAGATTTTCTTCTTTTATACCCTTTCTTGCCAGCCACGCTGTGGAGTACTTGGACGCGTGTGATGGAGCATTGTCCTGCATGAAAATCATGTTTTTCTTGAAGGATGCAGACTTCTTCCTGTACCACTGCTTGAAGAAGGTGTCTTCCAGAAACTGGCAGTAGGACTGGGAGTTGAGCTTGACTCCATCCTCAACCCGAAAAGGCCCCACAAGCTCATCTTTGATGATACCAGCCCAAACCAGTACTCCACCTCCACCTTCACCTTGCTGGCGTCTGAGTCGGACTGGAGCTCTCTGCCCTTTACCAATCCAGCCACGGGCCCATCCATCTGGCCCATCAAGACTCACTCTCATTTCATCAGTCCATAAAACCTTAGAAAAATCAGTCTTGAGATATTTCTTGGCCCAGTCTTGACGTTTCAGCTTGTGTGTCTTGTTCAGTGGTGGTCGTCTTTCAGCCTTTCTTACCTTGGCCATGTCTCTGAGTATTGCACACCTTGTGCTTTTGGGCACTCCAGTGATGTTGCAGCTCTGAAATATGGCCAAACTGGTGGCAAGTGGCATCTTGGCAGCTGCACGCTTGACTTTTCTCAGTTCATGGGCAGTTATTTTGCGCCTTGGTTTTTCCACACGCTTCTTGCGACCCTGTTGACTATTTTGAATGAAACGCTTGATTGTTCGATGATCACGCTTCAGAAGCTTTGCAATTTTAAGAGTGCTGCATCCCTCTGCAAGATATCTCACTATTTTTTACTTTTCTGAGCCTGTCAAGTCCTTCTTTTGACCCATTTTGCCAAAGGAAAGGAAGTTGCCTAATAATTATGCACACCTGATATAGGGTGTTGATGTCATTAGACCACACCCCTTCTCATTACAGAGATGCACATCACCTAATATGCTTAATTGGTAGTAGGCTTTCGAGCCTATACAGCTTGGAGTAAGACAACATGCATAAAGAGGATGATGTGGTCAAAATACTCATTTGCCTAATAATTCTGCACTCCCTGTATATTACAATAAACCTACTAACCTAGAGTTGAGTGTAAAAATACAAATAGTATGGAACGTTAACTTCTCTGGATCCCAATCTGTACTTCTTGTATTTTTCCATTAAGAGTTTATGGTTAATATTTATCTCTTAAGAACTGGTATGGTGCATGCTTCAGTATTCATGCCAGACTGATACATTTCTTCAGATGTGATTTCCCTTGCCTCGTATTTCTGGTCTGGACTGACCTTGCTATGTGGGGTCAGACTGATATACTTCAGGAAAGTTTTCCTCTGTGAAAAGCACAATTGGGCTAAAAGAAGCTATTTCCAAGTGGTAACCAGGCCATTGAAGTCATTTAGCTGTTGTTCGTTCCTAGTAGACTGCTTCTCTTTCTGTTTGTATTTTTGTTATGACACTAGGGAAAGTCTCCCTATGGCTGATGGGGGAAACCAGACATGGGGGCCTATTTATCAAGCCGGCACCAATACGCTCGGCTAACATTGCTGCCGCGGACCTGAATACACTCTCCAAAGTTACCAAAAAAGCTGTCAAAAAGCTGCGCACCAAGTACGGGGCGATGAGCAGCGGTCTGTTGATAAGTAACAGTCATCGATCTCGCTGCTCTTCGGCTTTTTCCCAGCTTTATTGGTATACTGTCACTAAGCACCCACACTATACTAAACTGTTTAACCCCTATACTGCCGCTCCCGGACCCCGCCGCAACTAAATAAAGTTATTAACCCCTAAACCGCCACTCCCAGAGCCCTCCGCCACTCTAATAAACTTATTACCCCTATCCTGCCGCTCCCGGAGCCCACCGCCACCTACATTATGTTATTAACCCCTAATCTGCCGCCGCCACCTACATTATGTTATTAACCCCTAATCTGCCCCCCTCCACCTCCTCCACCTACATTATACGTATTAACCCCTAATCTGCCGTCCCCAACACTATATTAAATTTATTAACCCCTAAATTTAATCCTAACACCCCCCTAATTTAAATATAATTTAAATAAATCTAAAGAAAATGACTATCATTAACTACATTATTCCTATTTAAAACTAAATACTTACCTATAAAATAAACCCTAAGCTAGCTACAACTAAGAGTTACATTGTAGCTAGCTTAGGATTTATTTTTATTTTACAGGCAAGTTTGTATTTATTTTAACTAGGTAGAATAGTTACTAAATAGTTATTAACTATTTAATAACTACCTAGCTAAAATAAATACAAATTTACCTTTAAAATAAAACCTAACCTAAGTTACACTAACACCTAACCCTTACACTACAATTAAATCAATTAAATAAATTACATACAATTAACTAAATTAAATACAATTATCTAAAGTACAAAAAACAAAAACTAAATTACAGAAAATAAAAAACAAATTATCAGATATTTAAACTAATTACACCTAATCTAATAGCCCTATAAAATAAAAAAGCCCCCCCAAAATAAAAAAAAACCCTAGCCTAAACTACCAATAGCCCTTAAAAGGGCCTTTTGCGGGGCATTGCCCCAAAGTTATCAGCTCTTTTACCTTTAAAAAAAATACAAACAACCCCCCCAACAGTAAAACCCACCACCCACACAACCAACCCCCAAAATAAAACCCTAACTAAAAAACCTAAGCCCCCCATTGCCCTGAAAAGGGCATTTAGCTCTTTTGCGGCTCAAAGCCCTAACCTAAAAATAAAACCCACCCAATACACCCTTAAAAAAACCTAACACTAAACCCCTGAAGATCGACTTACCGGGAGACGTCTTCATCCAAGCCGGGCAAAGTGGTCTTCCAGACGGGAAGAAGTGGTCCTCCAGACGGTCGGAAGTCTTCATCCAGACGGCATCTTCTATCTTCATCCATCCGGCGCGGAGCGGGTCCATCTTCAAGACATGATAGAATTCTATCAGCCAATCGGAATTAAGGTAGAAAAAATCCTATTGGCTGATGCAATCAGCCAATAGGATTGAAGTTCAATCCTATTGGCTGATCCAATCAGCCAATAGGATTGAACTTGCATTCTATTGGCTGTTCCAATCAGCCAATAGGATTGAGCTTGCATTCTATTGGCTGTTCCAATCAGCCAATAGGATTTTTTTCTACCTTAATTCCGATTGGCTGATAGAATTCTATCAGCCAATCGGAATCTAAGGGACGCCATCTTGGATGATGTCACTTAAAGGAACCTTCATTCGTCGGGTAGTCGTCGGCAGAAGAGGATGCTCCACGTCGGAATGTCTGGAAGATGGAGCCGCTCCGCGCCTGATGGATGAAGATAGAAGATGCCGTCTGAATGAAGACTTCTGCCTGTCTGGAGTACAACTTCTGCCCGGCTAGGATGAAGACTTCTGCCCATCTGGAGGACCACTTCGCCCGGCTTGGATGAAGACGTCTCCCGGTAAGTGAATCTTCGGGGGTTAGTATTAGGATTTTTTAAGGGTGTATTGGGTGGGTTTTATTTTTAGGTTAGGGCTTTGGGCCGCAAAAGAGTTAACTGCCCTTTTAAGGGCAATGCCCATCCAAATGCCCTTTTCAGGGCAATGGGGAGCTTAGGTTTTTTTAGTTAGGGTTTTATTTGGGGGGTTGGTTGTGTGGGTGGTGGGTTTTACTGTTGGGGGGGTTGTTTGTATTTTTGTTTTACAGGTAAAAGAGCTGATTACTTTGGGGCAATGCCCCGCAAAAGGCCCTTTTAAGGGCTATTGGTAGTTTAGTTTAGGCTAGGGTTTTTTTTTATTTTGGGGGGCTTTTTTATTTTGATAGGGCTATTAGATTAGGTGTAATTAGTTTAAATATCTGATAACTTGTTTTTTATTTTCTGTAATTTAGTGTTTGTTTTTTATTGTACTTTAGATAATTGTATTTAATTTATGTAATTTATTTAATTATAGTGTAGTGTTAGGTGTAATTGTAACTTAGATTAGGTTTTATTTTACAGGTAAATTTGTCTTTATTTTAACTAGGTAGTTATTAAATAGTTAATAACTATTTAATAATTATTCTACCTAGTTAAAATAAATAAAAACTTGCCTGTAAAATAAAAATAAACCCTAAGCTAGCTACAATGTAACTATTAGTTATATTGTAGCTAGCTTAGGGTTTATTTTATAGGTAAGTATTTAGTTTTAAATAGGAATAATGTAGTTAATGATAGTAATTATGTAGGTGGCGGCGGTGTAGGGGGCGGCAGATTAGGGGTGTTTAGACTCGGGGTACATGTTAGGGTGTTAGGTGTAAACATAATTTCTTTCATGTAATTAGCAAGAGTCCATGAGCTAGTGACGTATGGGATATACATTCCTACCAGGAGGGGCAAAGTTTCCCAAACCTCAAAATGCCTATAAATACACCCCTCACCACACCCACAATTCAGTTTTACAAACTTTGCCTCCGATGGAGGTGGTGAAGTAAGTTTGTGCTAGATTCTACGTTGATATGCGCTCCGCAGCAAGTTGGAGCCCGGTTTTCCTCTCAGCGTGCAGTGAATGTCAGAGGGATGTGAGGAGAGTATTGCCTATTTGAATGCAGTGATCTCCTTCTACGGGGTCTATTTCATAGGTTCTCTGTTATCGGTCGTAGAGATTCATCTCTTACCTCCCTTTTCAGATCGACGATATACTCTTATATATACCATTACCTCTGCTGATTCTCGTTTCAGTACTGGTTTGGCTTTCTACAAACATGTAGATGAGTGTCCTGGGGTAAGTAAATCTTATTTTCTGTGACACTCTAAGCTATGGTTGGGCACTTTGTTTATAAAGTTCTAAATATATGTATTCAAACATTTATTTGCCTTGACTCAGAATATTCAACATTTCCTTATTTTTCAGACAGTCAGTTTCATATTTGGGATAATGCATTTGAATTAATCATTTTTTCTTACCTTCAAAAATTTGACTCTTTTTCCCTGTGGGCTGTTAGGCTCGCGGGGGCTGAAAATGCTTCATTTTATTGCGTCATTCTTGGCGCTGACTTTTTTGGCGCAAAAAATCTTTTCCGTTTCCGGCGTCATACGTGTCACCGGAAGTTGCGTCATTTTTTGACGTTATTTTGCGCCAAAAGTGTAGGCGTTCCGGATGTGGCGTCATTTTTGGCGCCAAAGCATTTAGGCGCCAAATAATGTGGGTGTCTTTTTTGGCGCTAAAAAATATGGGCGTCGCTTTTGTCTCCACATTATTTAAGTCTCATTTTTCATTGCTTCTGGTTGCTAGAAGCTTGTTCTTTGGCATTTTTTCCCATTCCTGAAACTGTCATTTAAGGAATTTGATCAATTTTGCTTTATATGTTGTTTTTTCTCTTACATATTGCAAGATGTCTCACGTTGCATCTGAGTCAGAAGATACTACAGGAAAATCGCTGTCTAGTGCTGGATCTACCAAAGCTAAGTGTATCTGCTGTAAACTTTTGGTAGCTATTCCTCCGGCTGTTGTTTGTATTAATTGTCATGACAAACTTGTTAATGCAGATAATATTTCCTTTAGTAAAGTACCATTGTCTGTTGCAGTTCCTTCAACATCTAAGGTGCAGAATGTTCCTGATAACATAAGAGATTTTGTTTCTGAATCCATAAAGAAGGCTATGTCTGTTATTTCTCCTTCTAGTAAACGTAAAAAATCTTTTAAAACTTCTCTCCCTACAGATGAATTTTTAAATGAACATCATCATTCTGATTCTGATGACTCTTCTGGTTCAGAGGATTCTGTCTCAGAGATTGATGCTGATAAATCTTCATATTTATTTAAAATGGAATTTATTCGTTCTTTACTTAAAGAAGTACTAATTGCTTTAGAAATAGAGGATTCTGGTCCTCTTGATACTAATTCTAAACGTTTGGATAAGGTATTTAAATCTCCTGTGGTTATTCCAGAAGTTTTTCCTGTTCCTAATGCTATTTCTGCAGTAATTTCCAAAGAATGGGATAAATTGGGTAATTCATTTACTCCTTCTAAACGTTTTAAGCAATTATATCCTGTGCCGTCTGACAGATTAGAATTTTGGGACAAAATCCCTAAAGTTGATGGGGCTATTTCTACCCTTGCTAAACGTACTACTATTCCTACGTCAGATGGTACTTCGTTTAAGGATCCTTTAGATAGGAAAATTGAATCCTTTCTAAGAAAAGCTTATCTGTGTTCAGGTAATCTTCTTAGACCTGCTATATCTTTGGCTGATGTTGCTGCAGCTTCAACTTTTTGGTTGGAAACTTTAGCGCAACAAGTAACAGATCATGATTCTCATGATATTATTATTCTTCTTCAGCATGCTAATAATTTGATCTGTGATGCCATTTTTGATATTATCAGAGTTGATGTCAGGTTTATGTCTCTAGCTATTTTAGCTAGAAGAGCTTTATGGCTTAAGACTTGGAATGCTGATATGGCTTCTAAATCAACTCTACTTTCCATTTCTTTCCAGGGTAACAAATTATTTGGTTCTCAGTTGGATTCTATTATCTCAACTGTTACTGGTGGGAAAGGAACTTTTTTACCACAGGATAAAAAATCTAAAGGTAAAAACAGGGCTAAAAATCGTTTTCGTTTCTTTCGTTTCAACAAAGAACAAAAGCCTAATCATTCATCCTCAGGAGCAGTTTCAGTTTGGAAACCATCTCCAGTCTGGAATAAATCCAAGCCTGCTAGAAAGGCAAAGCCTGCTTCTAAGTCCTCATGAAGGTGCGGCCCTCATTCCAGCTCAGCTGGTAGGGGGCAGGTTACGTTTTTTCAAAGAAATTTGGATCAATTCTGTTCACAATCTTTGGATTCAGAACATTGTTTCAGAAGGGTACAGAATTGGTTTCAAGATGAGACCTCCTGCAAAGAGATTTTTTCTTTCCCGTGTCCCAGTAAATCCAGTGAAAGCTCAAGCATTTCTGAATTGTGTTTCAGATCTAGAGTTGGCTGGAGTAATTATGCCAGTTCCAGTTCCGGAACAGGGGATGGGGTTTTATTCAAATCTCTTCATTGTACCAAAGAAGGAGAATTCCTTCAGACCAGTTCTGGATCTAAAAATATTGAATCGTTATGTAAGGATACCAACGTTCAAGATGGTAACTGTAAGGACTATCTTGCCTTTTGTTCAGCAAGGGCATTATATGTCCACAATAGATTTACAGGATGCATATCTGCATATTCCGATTCATCCAGATCATTATCAGTTCCTGAGATTCTCTTTTCTGGACAAGCATTACCAGTTTGTGGCTCTGCCGTTTGGCCTAGCTACAGCTCCAAGAATTTTTACAAAGGTTCTCGGTGCCCTTCTGTCTGTAATCAGAGAACAGGGTATTGTGGTATTTCCTTATTTGGACGATATCTTGGTACTTGCTCAGTCTTTACATTTAGCAGAATCTCATACGAATCGACTTGTGTTGTTTCTTCAAGATCATGGTTGGAGGATCAATTTACCAAAAAGTTCATTGATTCCTCAGACAAGGGTAACCTTTCTGGGTTTCCAGATAGATTCAGTGTTCATGACTCTGTCTTTAACAGACAAGAGACGTCTAAAATTGATTTCAGCTTGTCGAAACCTTCAGTCACAATCATTCCCTTCGGTAGCCTTATGCATGGAAATTCTAGGTCTTATGACTGCTGCATCGGACGCGATCCCCTTTGCTCGTTTTCACATGCGACCTCTTCAGCTCTGTATGCTGAATCAATGGTGCAAGGATTACACAAAGATATCTCAATTAATATCTTTAAAACCGATTGTTCGACACTCTCTAACGTGGTGGACAGATCACCATCGTTTAATTCAGGGGGCTTCTTTTGTGCTTCCGACCTGGACTGTAATTTCAACAGATGCAAGTCTCACAGGTTGGGGAGCTGTTTGGGGATCTCTGACGGCACAAGGAGTTTGGGAATCTCAGGAGGTGAGATTACCGATCAATATTTTGGAACTCCATGCAATTTTCAGAGCTCTTCAGTTTTGGCCTCTTCTGAAGAGAGAATCGTTCATTTGTTTTCAGACAGACAATGTCACAACTGTGGCATACATCAATCATCAAGGAGGGACTCACAGTCCTCTGGCTATGAAAGAAGTATCTCGAATTTTGGTTTGGGCGGAATCCAGCTCCTGTCTAATCTCTGCGGTTCATATCCCAGGTGTAGACAATTGGGAAGCGGATTATCTCAGTCGCCAAACGTTGCATCCGGGCGAATGGTCTCTTCACCCAGAGGTATTTCTTCAGATTGTTCAAATGTGGGAACTTCCAGAAATAGATCTGATGGCGTCTCATCTAAACAAGAAACTTCCCAGATATCTGTCCAGATCCCGGGATCCTCAGGCGGAGGCAGTGGATGCATTATCACTTCCTTGGAAGTATCATCCTGCCTATATCTTTCCGCCTCTAGTTCTTCTTCCAAGAGTAATCTCCAAGATTCTGAAGGAATGCTCGTTTGTTCTGCTGGTAGCTCCGGCATGGCCTCACAGGTTTTGGTATGCGGATCTTGTCCGGATGGCCTCTTGCCAACCGTGGACTCTTCCGTTAAGACCAGACCTTCTGTCACAAGGTCCTTTTTTCCATCAGGATCTGAAATCCTTAAATTTAAAGGTATGGAGATTGAACGCTTGATTCTTGGTCAAAGAGGTTTCTCTGACTCTGTGATTAATACTATGTTACAGGCTCGTAAATCTGTATCTAGAGAGATATATTATAGAGTCTGGAAGACTTATATTTCTTGGTGTCTTTCTCATCATTTTTCTTGGCATTCTTCCTGATATTCATTGTTTTGTACAAGCTTTGGTTCGTATAAAACCTGTCATTAAGTCAATTTCTCCTCCTTGGAGTTTGAATTTGGTTCTGGGAGCTCTTCAAGCTCCTCCTTTTGAACCTATGCATTCATTGGACATTAAATTACTTTCTTGGAAAGTTTTGTTCCTTTTGGCCATCTCTTCTGCCAGAAGAGTTTCTGAATTATCTGCTCTTTCTTGTGAGTCTCCTTTTCTGATTTTTCATCAGGATAAGGCGGTGTTGCGAACTTCTTTTGAATTTTTACCTAAAGTTGTGAATTCCAACAACATTAGTAGAGAAATTGTGGTTCCTTCATTATGTCCTAATCCTAAGAATTCTAAGGAGAAATCATTGCATTCTTTGGATGTTGTTAGAGCTTTGAAATATTATGTTGAAGCTACTAAGTCTTTCCGAAAGACTTCTAGTCTATTTGTTATCTTTTCCGGTTCTAGAAAAGGCCAGGAAGCTTCTGCCATTTCTTTGGCATCTTGGTTGAAATCTTTAATTCATCTTGCCTATGTTGAGTCGGGTAAAACTCCGCCTCAGAGGATTACAGCTCATTCTACCAGGTCAGTTTCTACTTCCTGGGCGTTTAGGAATGAAGCTTCGGTTGATCAGATTTGCAAAGCAGCAATTTGGTCCTCTTTGCATACTTTTACTAAATTCTACCATTTTGATGTATTTTCTTCTTCTGAAGCAGTTTTTGGTAGAAAAGTACTTCAGGCAGCGGTTTCAGTCTGAATCTTCTGCTTATGTTTTTCATTAAACTTTATTTTGGGTGTGGATTATTTTCAGCAGGAATTGGCTGTCTTTATTTTATCCCTCCCTCTCTAGTGACTCTTGTGTGGAAAGATCCACATCTTGGGTAATCATTATCCCATACGTCACTAGCTCATGGACTCTTGCTAATTACATGAAAGAAAACATAATTTATGTAAGAACTTACCTGATAAATTCATTTCTTTCATATTAGCAAGAGTCCATGAGGCCCGCCCTTTTTTTTTGTGGTGGTTATGATTTTTGTATAAAGCACAATTATTCCAATTCCTTATTTTATATGCTTTCGCACTTTTTTATCACCCCACTTCTTGGCTATTCGTTAAACTGAATTGTGGGTGTGGTGAGGGGTGTATTTATAGGCATTTTGAGGTTTGGGAAACTTTGCCCCTCCTGGTAGGAATGTATATCCCATATGTCACTAGCTCATGGACTCTTGCTAATATGAAAGAAATGAATTTATCTGGTAAGTTCTTACATAAATTATGTTTTTATTCTCCCTTAGGAATCAATGGGATATCGGGCAGCAGCAAACATGAGCTTTCGCTGCTTTCAGACTCCCATTGATTCCTATGGCATCCGCTGCCTCCAGGGCGGCGGATTGAAAACCAGGTACGCTGGGCCAGATTAGTGTCGAGCGTACCTGGTAGAAATGTGTTAACTAGCAAAAGTAGTCAGATAGTGCCGAATTTGCATTCGGAACTTCTGTAATGACGTAAGCATCGATCTGTGTCGGACTGAGACCAGCGGATCGTATGTTACGTCACAAAATTCTACTTTTGCCGGTCTGTAGGCTTTGATAAATAAGGGGAATCAAGCTCGCCACAATTACGCTGCGGAATTCCAGCATATTTGTGGTTAACGGCTTGATAAATAGAGGCCATGGACTCCTTGCACCATGTGTTAAGAGGAATATCGCTGCACCTCACTGACAAGGCTCGAGGAGGCCCAAAACAATGGCCAATGCTACAAGGTCGTTCAAAGGATTCTAGAAAGGTAATATTTACCTGGAGAGCTGTCTATCTCGTAAGGGGGGTTACCTACATTAAAAATTGTTATACTAGTATGCATAAAAAATTATATTAGAAGTACACAACAAAATGATGCATTAAAATTCTTATCTACTGTGCACAGGAAGAAAAAACAACAATTTAAAAATATAAAGTTAATGTTGTACAGCAAAGTACAAAATTCACAGTGTACTGTAATTTTCTAATATAAAGGAGTCTTACAGCCTTGGTTAGTGGGAGCGTGTCTGGAATTTTCGTACAGGTCTTGTATTTTTTTTTTTCTGTATTAACAATTTTGCAAGATTATAAAAATCAGTAATACATCATTTACATAAATACACGTTTCATTGGCTTGTTACATTGGTGTGACAGTACTTAGACATATACATGATTAACATTTTAGTACTATTTGCAATTGTCACGTCAAGGGTGGAGATTATATGTTGGTAAGGGAGTATCTTCCTATCCTTAAGCCTAATTTTATCTAAATATAGCTTAGGTAATATTGCTCCACCCTCCCAAAATGTATAGTTCTAATAAGTTTTCTGTGTTTTTAAAGGCCGTTAGTATCTATCTTTGTTTGACTTCAGACAATTTTTTTTATATATAAAGACCTTTTTCGAAAAAAAAATTATTTTCTATTATTGATATCCATTAACACATCAATTTTTTCTATGTTTATCTGGCGCTATATATTTCCTCTTAGTACACTAATTGTTGGCTTTTTTTTCCCATCCATAATTTAAATATAAGCTTTTTGGCTAGTAAGATGATCATTATGGTGATTTTTCTCTCTTTTTTTGTTATTTCACTCGGTAATTTAAAGAACATGATATTGTTAATCTCTAGTTTTAGTTTTAGCCTCGTAATTTTTGTAAGCAGAGAAGATACCTGGCACCAGAATTGGTATATTTTTGGGCATAGCCAAATATAGTGTATTATATCAGGGGCTGGTTTGCTACATTTTTCACATATTGGGTTAATGCTACTATCCAACTTTGCTCTCCTTGCAGGGGTTATATAGTCAGAGTGAAGAAGTCTCATGTTAGATTCTCTTAATCCCATATCTAAAGTTGTATATCTTACTATTTTTTAATGCAGTAAAGAATCATATCTTCTGAAATTCCTGATTATTGTGTTTATATACTGTAGGTCTATTTCTCTTGTAAGGTGTATCCAGTCCACGGGTTCATCCTTTACTTGTGGGATATTCTCCTTCCTAACAGGAAGTGGCAAAGAGAGCACACAGCAGAGCTGTCCATATAGCTCCCCCTCTAGCTCCACCCCCCAGTCATTCTCTTTGCCGGCTCTAAGCAACAGGGTCCCTCTCGGAAGGGTAAAGTGAATGTGGTGTTAGATTTGTAGTTTTTGTTCTACAAGCAAAAGTTTGTTATTTTTAAATGGTACCGGTTTGTACTATTTACTCTCTATCAGAAAAGAGATGAAGATTTCTGCAGGGAGGAAGATGATTTTAGCGTGTTGTAACTAAAATCCACTGCTGTTCCCACAAAGGACTGAGGAGTACAAGAAAACTTCAGTTGGGGGGAACGGTTTGCTGGTTAGGCTGCAATGAGGTATGTTCAGTCATTTATTTCTAGACAAGACTGTGATAATGCTAGAAAAGGACTGATAAGATCCCCATGAGGGAAGGGTAAGCTTTATTCAGAGACTAAGTATGGAATTACAAGCTTACATAATAGGGCTAATTTATGCTGGTTGACACTATTTTATGGCAAACGGTTTTTTACTAATAAATATCATTTTTTGAGACACTTTGAAGGTTCCTTTGGGTTTCTTTCAGGGGTTGTTACCCACATGGCTGTTATTATAACACTTAGGAGTGTTTCTTTAGGCCTCACAGCACCGGAGTAAGGTGGGAGGGGCCTAATTTCGCGCCTCAGATGCGCAGTTAGATTGACTAGATCTTCAGGCTGTTTCACATGGAGGGTCCTGCTGCAGTTTGAGGGCCTATAGGAAGCTTTTTCCCCACAAATCTGGTTCCTAAGGGCAGGTAGGGCCACAGCAGAGCTGTGGCAAGGTGCTGAAGTCATTTTAACCGGTTGTTAGCTTGCTATTGATCCGGTTTGGGCATTAAGGGGTTAATCGTTTTTCTTGCTAGTTGTGCAATCTTACCAATGCTTTAGGTACATACTGTGAAAATTTCAAAAAGTTTGCTGCATTTTTCACTGTTTAGGAAAATTGTGTGCCTTTTTTATCTCTTAAAGGCACAGTAACTTTTTTTGCAAAGTGTGTTTTTACTTGATTAAAGTGATTTCTAAGCCTGTTTGTCTTACTACTAGTCTGTTAAACATGTCTGACACTAAGGAAAATCCTTGTTCAATGTGTTTAGAAGCCATGGTGGAACCCCCTCTCAGAATGTGTCCCACTTGTACTGATATGTCTATACACTTTAAAGAACATATTGTTACACTTAAAAATGTGGCCCAAGATGATTCTCAGACAGAAGGTAATGAGGTTAGCCCATTAACCTCTCCCCAAGTGTCACAACCAGTTACGCCCGCTCAAGCGACGACTAGCACCTCTAGTGCGTCTAACTCTTTTACCTTGCAAGATTTGGCGGCAGTTATGGATAATACCCTCTCAGTGTTTTTATCTAAACTGCCCGTGTTACCTGCAAAGCGTGATAGCTCTGTTTTAAGAACAGATTCTGAGCATTCTGACGCTTTGGTAGCCGTATCCGATATACACTCACAACACTCTGAAATGGGGACGAGGGATGTGCCGTCTGAGGGAGAAATTTCCGATTCGGGAAAGGTTGCTCCTCAGACAGACTCAGATACGTTGGCTTTTAAATTTAAACTAGAACACCTCCGCTTATTGCTCAGGGAGGTATTAGTTACTCTGGATGACTGCGACCCTTTGGTGGTTCCAGAGAAATTGTGTAAAATCGACAAGTACCTAGAAGTTCCTGTTTACACTGATGTGTTCCCGGTCCCTAAGAGGATTGCGGATATAGTAACTAGGGAGTGGGATAGACCAGGTATTCCGTTTGTTCCCCCTCCTGTTTTTAAGAAAATGTTCCCCATATCTGACACCACGTGGCAGACGGTCCCTAAGGTGGAGGGGGCGGTTTCTTCGCTTGCTAAACGCACAACCATACCAATTGAGGACAGTTGTGCTTTTAAAGACCATATGGATAAAAAATTAGAGGGTTTACTTAAGAACATTTTTGTTCAACAAGGTTTTCTTCTCCAACCTATAGCGTGCATTGTTCCTGTAACTACTGCAGCTGCTTTCTGGTTTGAGGCGCTGGAAGATGCGCTCCAGACGGAGACCTCATATGAGGACATTATGGACAGAATTAAGGCTCTTAACCTAGCTAATTCTTTTATCACAGATGCCGCTTTCCAACTAGCTAAGTTAGCGGCAAATAATTCAGGTTTCGCCATTCTGGCGCGCAGGGCGCTATGGCTAAAGTCCTGGTCGGCCGATGTGTCGTCAAAATCCAAACTACTGAACATCCCTTTCAAAGGAAAGACCCTTTTCAGGCCTGAATTGAAAGAGATTATCTCAGAAATCACTGGGGGAAAAGGCCATGCTCTCCCTCAGGACAAGTCCTTTAAGACAAAGAACAAACAAAATAATTTTCGTTCCTTTCGAAATTTCAGGAGCGGTCTCACTTCATCCTCCCCTGCTGCAAAGCAAGAGGGTAACACTTCACAACCTAGAGCAGCCTGGAAACCTTACCAGGGCTGGAACAAGGGTAAACAGGCCAAGAAGCCTGCAGCTGCCTCCAAGACAGCATGATGGGGTAGCCCCAGATCCGGGACCGGATCTAGTAGGGGGCAGACTCTCTCTCTTCGCTCAGGCCTGGGCAAGAGATGTACACGATCCCTGGGCCTTAGAGATTGTATCCCAGGGGTATCTTTTAGAATTCAAGGACTCCCCTCCAAGGGGAAGGTTCCATATTTCTCGTCTGTCTACAGACATGACAAAGAAAGAGCTGTTCTTACGCTGTGTAGAAGACCTACATACAATGGGAGTGATCCACCCAGTTCCATTTGCGGAACAAGGGCTGAAGTTTTACTCAAACCTGTTTGTGGTTCCCAAAAAAGACAAAATTCTAAACAAATTCCTCAGAGTCCCATCATTCAAGATGGAGACCATTTGGACAATCTTACCGATGATCCAGGAGGGTCAATATATGACTACCGTGGATCTAAAGGATGCGTATCTGCACATTCCTATCCACAAAGATCATCACCAGTTTCTCAGGTTCGCCTTTCTGGACAAGCATTATCAGTTTGTGGCTCTTCCTTTCGGGTTGGCCACTGCTCCCAGAATTTTCACAAGGGTGCTAGGGTCCCTCCTGGTGGTTCTAAGACCGCGGGGCATAGCAGTGGCGCCTTACCTAGACGACATCTTAATTCAGGCGTCGACTTTCCAAAGAGCCAAGTCTCACACTGAGATTGTATTGGCTTTTCTGAGGTCTCACGGGTGGAAGGTGAACATCAAAAAGAGTTCTTTCTCCCCCCTCACAAGAGTTCCATTCCTAGGAACCCTAATAGACTCGGTAGAAATGAAAATATTTCTGACGGAGGTCAGAAAGTTAAAACTCTTAACTACTTGCCAAGCTCTTCATTCCATTCCTCGGCCGTCTGTAGCTCAGTGCATGGAGACAATCGGACTAATGGTAGCGGCAATGGACATAGTCCCTTTTGCACGGATACACCTCAGACCACTGCAACTATGCATGCTTAAACAGTGGAATGGGGATTATGCAGATTTGTCTCCTCAAATACAGTTGGACCAGGGGACCAGAGATTCTCTTCTCTGGTGGTTGTCTCAGGATCACCTGTCTCAGGGAATGTGTTTCCGCAGACCAGAGTGGATCATCGTAGCAACCGACGCAAGTCTGTTGGGCTGGGTTGCAGTCTGGGACTCCATGAAAGCTCAGGGCTTATGGTCTCGGGAAGAAGCTCTTCTCCCGATAAACATTCTGGAACTGAGGGCGATATTCAACGCTCTTCAGGCATGGCCTCAGCTAGCTGTGGCCCAATTCATCAGATTTCAGTCGGACAACATCACGACTGTAGCTTACATCAACCATCAAGGGGGAACAAGGAGTCCCCTAGCAATGATGGAAGTAACCAAAATAATCAGGTGGGCGGAGGATCACTCTTGCCACCTCTCAGCAATTCACATCCCAGGAGTAGACAACTGGGAAGCGGATTTTCTAAGTCGTCAGACTTTTCATCCGGGGGAGTGGGAACTCCACCCGGAGGTATTTGCCCAGCTGACTCAGCTATGGGGCACTCCAGAATTGGATCTGATGGCGTCCAGTCAGAATGCCAAACTTCCTCTTTATGGGTCCAGGTCCCGGGATCCCCAGGCGGTGTTGATAGATGCTCTAGCAGCGCCTTGGTCCTTCAATCTGGCCTATGTGTTTCCACCGTTTCCTCTCCTTCCTCGTCTGGTTGCCAGAATCAAGCAGGAGAGGGCGTCAGTGATTCTAATAGTGCCTGCGTGGCCACGCAGGACCTGGTATGCAGACCTAGTGGACATGTCATCCGTTCCACCATGGACTCGGTCAATGAGGCAGGACCTTCTACTTCAAGGTCCTTTCAAACATCCAAATCTAATTTCTCTGCGTCTGACTGCTTGGAGATTGAACGCCTAATTCTATCTAAGCGTGGTTTCTCTGAGTCGGTTATCGATACCCTGATTCAGGCTAGAAAGCCTGTCACCAGGAAAATCTACCATAAGATTTGGCGAAAATATCTTTGTTGGTGTGAATCCAAAGGTTACTCATGGAGTAAGATTAGGATTCCCAGGATATTGTCTTTTCTCCAAGAAGGATTGGAGAAAGGATTATCAGCTAGTTCCTTAAAAGGACAGATATCTGCTTTGTCTATTCTTTTACACAAACGTCTGGCGGAGGTACCAGACGTTCAAGCGTTTACTCAGGCTTTAGTCAGAATCAAGCCTGTTTATAGACCTGTGGCTCCGCCATGGAGTCTGAATTTAGTTCTTTCAGTTCTGCAAGGGGTTCCGTTTGAACCTTTACATTCGATAGATATTAAGCTTTTATCTTGGAAAGTTTTGTTTTTGGTAGCTATCTCTTCTGCTCGAAGAGTTTCAGAGTTATCTGCTTTACAGTGTGACTCACCTTACTTGGTGTTCCATGCAGATAAGGTAGTTTTGCGTACCAAACCCGGTTTTCTTCCTAAGGTTGTGTCTAATAAGAATATTAACCAGGAAATTGTTGTTCCTTCTCTGTGTCCTAATCCTTCTTCGAAGAAGGAACGTCTGTTACACAATCTTGATGTGGTCTGTGCTTTAAAGTTCTATTTACAAGCAACTAAGGATTTCAGACAAACAACTTCATTGTTTGTTATCTATTCTGGTAAGAGGAGAGGTCAGAAGGCGACTGCTACCTCTCTTTCCTTTTGGCTGAAAAGCATCATCCGTCTGGCCTATGAGACTGCTGGCCAGCAGCCTCCTGAAACAATTACTGCTCATTCTACCAGAGCAGTGGCTTCCACATGGGCTTTTAAAAATTAGGCTTCTGTTGAACAGATTTGTAAGGCAGCGACTTGGTCTTCGCTGCATACTTTTTCCAAATTTTACAAATTCTATACTTTTGCTTCTTCGGAGGCTATTTTTGGGAGAAAGATTTTACAAGCAGTGATGCCTTCTGTTTAAGGTACCTGTCTTGTTCCCTCCCTTCATCCGTGTCCTAAAGCTTTGGTATTGGTATCCCACAAGTAAAGGATGAACCCGTGGACTGGATACAGCTTACAAGAGAAAACAGAATTTATGCTTACCTGATAAATTACTTTCTCTTGTGGTGTATCCAGTCCACGGCCCGCCCTGGCTATTAGTCAGGTAGATTTTTAGTTTAAACTACAGTCACCACTGCACCCTATGGTTTCTCCTTTTTCTTCCTAACCTTCGGTCGAATGACTGGGGGGTGGAGCTAGAGGGGGAGCTATATGGACAGCTCTGATGTGTGCTCTCTTTGCCACTTCCTGTTAGGAAGGAGAATATCCCACAAGTAAAGGATGAACCCGTGGACTGGATACACCACAAGAGAAAGTAATTTATCAGGTAAGCATAAATTCTGTTTTTATTTAACAAAAAAGGTAACAGTTGCATAGGGTATAATAGTTTGGGTAATGTTACCATTTTTATTAGTTAAATCCTTCCCATTAGATTTAAATAAAGATTACTCCAGATCTTCAAATCTCTTTTGATTTGTCGTATAATGGAGTGATAATTTAACTTATATATCCTATTTGGGTCTTTGGTTATCTTTATGCCTAAGTATGTTATGTGTTCTTCTACTTCAAATAGATATTTGAACCTTTTGTTTACTTTATATAGTCAATAAACTTTAGGTTTTGTAAGATTTATTTTATATCCTGATGTCTTTCCGATCATTTCAATGTTTGTTATTATATCCTTTATATGGTTTTCGGGGTTTGGGACAAACAGCAATAGATTGTCTGCATATAAAACTGTTTTAATTTCTAAGGTCTCTATTTTAATGCAAAATGGTATTTGTTTCAATAAATGGCCTAGAGGTTCTAATGACAAATTAACAATAAAGGTGACAGCAGGCATCCCCATCGGGTACCTCGAAATAAAACATAACATGGGAAAATATTATAGATGGGGTAACCGTCCAGGTAAACTACTGGCAGCAGCAGTAAAAACTCAGAGAACTAACAATAGAATTCTTGCTATGAAGATTAACGGTAAAATAATGAAAGACACAGAATCAATTTTGGATATATTTACAAAATATTATGAAAAGTTATATGAGCATTTGGGAGAAAATTAAACTGCCTAAAATAACGAAAGAGCAACAGGATATACTCAACTCAGTAATAGAAAAAGAAGAGATAACCAAGGCCATCCAAAATCTACCAGCAGCTAAAGCAGCAGGACCTGATGGGTTACCATCAGATTTCTATAAAATATTGGTAAACAAAGTAACAGAGCCTCTTTATAGTGTATATGTAAATATATATAACCGAGAAGGAACAATATCTCAATTATTTAAAGCAGTTAATACAGTAGTCATACTAAAAGAAGGTAATGATCCAACACTTCCCCGGTCATATAGACCTTTGTCCCTAATCAATATAAAATATTACTAAAGATTATAACCAACAGGCTCAATAAAATAATTCCTGATATAATAGGCAGAGAACAGATAGGATTTGTTCAGGGAAGATCATCAACAACACATATAAGAACTATACTACAAATTATGGAAAAATATAGATTGAATAGCTGCTCAGAGAGAAACGAGACCCTACCAGAGACCTTCCTGCTGTCATTGGACGTAAAGAAGGCCTTCGATAGAGTCGAATGGGCTCATATAGATACGCTAGGAAGATTTAATCTTAATGGATCTTTCCTGAACTTTATTGAAAAATTATACTCCAAAGTAGAGACTCATATAATTATAAATGGGGAACTATCCAAACCAATTTCTTTATAAACAGGTCTTGTACTCTTAAGCATTTTATCCTTACAGGTCTTGCTGTTTTATAGTGCCAAAAGTAAACTGGAAAGTTTGACTCAAAATGCAGGATACACTTGTTACACTGATAAAGAAAAATACATGTATGCAGTCCAGGACCAAGGATAGGGCTTACAGGTAATTTGTCCAGATGCAGGCTGGGATTGGTTACCCTAGCCCCACTCTGACACCAGCATTATCATTTGTGCATTATACAGTGTCAGCCCTTCCTATCACTGCCTTGCAATGTCTGTGAGCCGGCTCAGGTTTGGGTCCACCCAACAGTCAAGATTTAGACTTACTGGTGGGGAAAATAGTAATTTATTTCTAAAGTTAGTGACAGTCCCCGATTCCTTACTGTTGGGAATTAATCACCTGGCCACCAGGAGGAGGCAAAGACACCGTAAAGCAGAGCTTTAGGTATCCCTCCTACTTCCCTTACCCTCCCAGTATTTCTTAGTGTCGTCTAGGAGCAGGCAAAAATTGAGGTGCTAAGGATTTGTTTTAAGAATTACAGAGATATTGATCCCATATTTTCCCTCATAGGATAGTTCCTGGAAGAGAGGGATTTAGGAGAGTTCTGGCTGTGCAATGTAAATCTTTCTGGAGATGTGCTCACAAGTCTTTTAGCGGCTTAGCCTCCTGTTTGGCAATGAAGATGTGCTCCCTCAGTATATCCTCTACTGTTAGTTACAGTGCAGTATGGGCTCTCTAGGATAATAACTAGGTAAGAACAGTGGAGGGGACAGTGTCTGGGTAAGTACCTGCATGAGTAGAAAATTTCCACAGCGGTGGAAAAATCCAGCATGAAATGGACCGAGAGTAGTAGAAAATAAAAATATATGCTTTATTAGATATGCATTAAAAGTACTGTGAACTTTCACAGAGAATCAGCCTATATCACAGCAGTAGATAAAGTCAGCCTAGTAGCCCAACATCACACACTCCAACATGTTTCGTGCTGCAACAGCACTTCGTCAGGGATAGTAAGGGGTTAACTGCTCAGCCGTTATACACACTTTTTGTCCAATCAGAAACATGCACAATTTTTTAAAACCAATCATAATGCCTCAAGGAAAACCGTCATGTTGGCTACTCAGGTTAATTGGCTTATTCGCATTTTCTGATTATACTTTAGTTGTGTGCAACAGGTGAGCAGAGTAAAAACATAATCATTAGTAAAAAACACAAAATTGAACATTGGAATACTCAACTACAGATCCTTGTTTATATATGGATGAAATTATTTTTGTAAAAAATACAGTTTTGCCAAAAAGATTTAAAAAATTATATAAATAAAGTTGTATAATATAAACCTGCTGCTGCTATCTTTTTATATGTATTGGGATTTTTCTAAAGATATATCAAAGAACCTTTTTATGTATATAACAACACCCAGAGCACATACATAATAACTCTATTGATTGCGGAATGTAGTTTCATGCATCAAAGATCTGCTAACCATATTAATTAGTATACAACCTGTATCAATAGTAAAGTGACGGTATAGCAAAAACTCATTTGGTGCATTACTATTCTTAAAACCGCAGCTTAGAAAATCTTTTTTAAGACATTTTTCCTAAAGATACTTTAAGACGTATCCTGTTGGCAATTTGTAAGGCTAAAAATTAACATCCTGAAATTGATGATATCAAGCGTGTATGTTTACGGAACGTGTATATAATCTGTCCTGTATTGCTGACCGGATGGGGGTAAGATTCACTAATAAGGATCCCATGTTAACTGTTACCACAATTGAACTGGGGAAATGTACTAAGATTGTTGCCCCAACAGACTTGTTACAGATTTATAACTAAAAAAGAATGAAGTTGTATTGGATATAATGTCCTACTGATTCTGACCGGGTGGGGACAACATTTATTAACAAAAAAATTCTGCAATAATTGGATGGCGAAAACATTAAAAGTGAGAAAATTACTATGTGAACATTATGTAGCAATTTTTAAAACAACTATGTCAGATTCTTTGACATAAAACCAAAATATAAAAGTGTTAGAAATAAAAAATACTTCAAATTTCTGACGATGTGAATAATAATAACTTAAGCGATGTGTGATAACTTTCAAATAGTGATGTGCCTAGTGAACAAATAAGTGAAAGAATTTTATGATAAAAATTAAGAACAACTAAATAATATACAATGTTTAAGATATGGGGTACATTAGAAGTGTAGTGAAAAGTAATGTATTAAAAATTGCATGTATATATAAATCGCTGAGTTGTGTGATGAAAAAAATACACACCAGTCGGAACATGCTATATTAACCTTCATTTTAGGTAAACCTCTGTTCCATAATGCGGCATAATTTGTATAAAAATACAGTGAAATAATATTTTTATACAAATACCTGCATGTCTCACACAGCCCACAAGCTATAAGTAAGTACATTTTGTTACGTATAGCTTAGCCATTTCACAGCACACATTACTGATGGCTGGATTATATGTATCAGCTGCATTACGATGGGGGTAAGACCCTATCCTGGGAGAGAAAGGGGGTCATTTAGTGATCTATTTGTAATGTAATTAGACATTCTGAAGTCTAGGCACACACTGGGGAACGTCTGTTCCTTTACGTAGTTCAGCTTAGGGGAAAACCCCCGGACCTCGGACAGAAAGTACAGTGCACTCCCGTAGCCGAGCGATTTGGGTTAGGACTGGAACCTTTAGTCAGTTTCAGTAGTAACTCAGAGAGAGTCAGCTGCGTTAAGAGAACAGGGTTCATTCTCAGAATGCTTTTAAGGGGACCTTCTCATAATTTTTTGGGTTCTATTAGCATTTTCTGAAACGGTACATAAATGTCCATGCTCATTTTAGAATGCACTCTTAGTGGTTTGATATATTGTTTGGGTGTTCTATACTACCTTTTTGGCACTGTATTCTAGTATAAGGGAGCAGACTGGAATTGTTTTTCCTGGGTTGGACCCTTTGGGGGTGGTGTCCTCAGATTTGGGTCTTTTCACCTAAAATATGTATGTTTCTCAAATTGGATTTGCATTCCAATGTGCTTATGCGACTGCATAATGCTTTGTCTTAATGTTACTGCATTGGTTGCTACACATTCTTTTTCTGGATATTTTACTGTACTGCTCACATTTCTGTATTTTCAGTAACTTTTTCAAGGTTGTATAGAATGTATATTACTCCTGTATTGCAGTTCTAAGGTATACAGCAGTAACTGTTTACATTCTGTATGCAGTTCACAGGTATATCACACTAGCTGGTTAATACTTGCATTATAGTTCAGATGTATATCAGTCACCGTTTAAAACATGTATTGCAGTTTTAGTGTATGTCGCAGTGACTGTTTCATTCCAGTATTGCATTTTGAATGTATACCGCAGTAACTGCTTAATTCCTGTATTGCAGTTCTAGTGTCTTACCGCAGTAACTGTTTAAACCCTGTATTGCAGTCCTAACATATACCACAGTACCTGTTTAAGACCTGTGTTGCAGTTATCGGGTATATCACATTAGCTATTTAAAACCTGTAGTTCAGTTATAATGTGTACTGCATTACCTATTTAAATCCTGTATTGCAGTTCTTAGCTATGCCTCAGTAACTAATCTGGAAAAAACAAAAGGTGGGAAGAAGCGCCAAACCAAGGAAAGATCTAAGCGTAGATGGTTAAAATTCACAAATGTGGTTTAATATACATGCCAAATGCACACTCACAATAAAAAAAACTTGCTTATAGCCGAGGTACACTTCCATCACATATCAAATGTAAAATACTGGTATGTTTAACACTGTCCTCCAAATAGAACGCTGCTCCTTAGGGCTGTCTCTCTCCACATCAGTTCCAAATGTCCAGCTCCGTAATGTGAGCAAACAAAAATAGGCACAATGTTCTAATCCAAAGCTGTAGGTATCCCCTAATTGTGGGGATACCAATTGGCAGTCACTTAAACTCCTTGAAGGAAAAACCATCACAGGAAACTAAACTAAAACTGAAGAGAAGCCAAACACAGTGGCTACACGTAGCTGGTTGCTCTCACAGGGAGTTGCTGCAGTAAGTGGGCGTGCTCTACAGCTTTGGATTAGAACATTGTGTTCATTTTTGTTTCCTCACACTACGGAGCTGGACATTTAAAACTGACATGGAGAGAGACAGCCGTGAGGAGCAGCTTTCTATTTGGAAGACAGTTTTGAATATAAGTAAAGTGTACTGACTAATTAGGAAGGGAACAATTTAAGGGATATTTGCTTTACTGACTGGAAAGAATAAGGGTGGGGGTAGTGTTTGGTATCTTTGTCTCACACAGGCATAGCCAGGACAATAGAAAAGGGGATGGGCAGTTTCAGATGAGCTGCAGCTAGCTGTCCTTGAATAGGCTAGCTCAGGGATTGGCCAGAGAGGGGGAAAGGGGGGTTTCGGGCAGAAAGGGATTAACTGCCTATATAAGTGCCTGCATAACAGATGAGCTCAGAAATAATTATTTTTCTTTTTTCAGAGCAGAGCAGTTTTTCTTTGTTGCAGAAATGGCTCAAAGGAACAGGATAATTGCTAAGAAAATGGGAAAGAACTTTGGATACTGAAGTCTCAATCATTGTTAAATAGCTAGCTGGTAACATATAAATGGGTACTCAGCTTAAAGCTGTGATTTTATAGTGTATTTTATGTCTATAATTTAATAACAAATAGATCATTGTATCCTATATAATATTTATGCTAGCATTGAGTCAATGTACCACTGTAGAAAGTTTTTTTTTTTTGTATTTTATACCCATAAGCCATTTTTAGTTACTGGTAAATGTTTTAGAAATCGTATTTTGGCCAGATCAGACTTATTATCTGTACTGCTTATATATTCAATTGTTATAAGGTATAAAATGCTCTGGTTGATTATTTAGTCAGTGTTTTACAAATTTGTTTAAAAATTAGGAGCCAGTAATAATTTTTAGGAGCCAGGCATATCTTCAGGAGCCAGATAGTTAGATTTTTATATGATATATGGACAGGGCCGGCTTAACCATGGGACCAACAGGTTCCCACGGTCCCAGGCGGCACTGGACAGGGAGCGGCACTTCAGTCAGCGACTATCACTTTTTGTCAGACTCAGACTGCCGCTCCTAGCCTCCTGTGACTGTCATCTCTCCCTGGATGATGGATCATCCGATTGGGATTAATTGAGACATTGATGAAACTGAAGACCGCCAGCTCCGCTCACTCCTAAATCCTAACCTGCTGTGCACGCGGCCTATCACATTTATAGATTGCCGCTCCTGACTGTGACTGTCCTCTCTCTGGCTCTGATTGGATTGACAGGCTTAGCGCGTCAGCAGCATTGAAGGAAGGAAGACCGCCGCTCACTCCTAAAGCTTAATCCTAGCTACCTGTCAGCAGCATTGAAGGCAGACTGTCGCTCACTCCTCCTAAGTCCTAAATGTTCTTAGTTGTACTTGTTGTCGGTCTTACTCTGACTGTCACTTCACCCAAGCCCCCGGGTCAGTAGTCAGTGGATGGGATTGGAATGACTTCAATGCCGCTCCTGACGGTGACCTGTTGTGCCTGGCTGTCAGTCATTCCAATCCCACCCACTGACTACTGACCCAGGGACCGGGTGAGGTGACAGAGTAAAACCGATAACAAGTACAACTAAGGACATTTACTACTTAGAAGAAAGAGAGCAGCAGTCTGCCTTCAATGCTGCTGACAGGTAGCTAGGATTAAGCTTTAGGAGTGAGCGGCAGTCTTCCTTCCTTTAATGACGCTGACGCGCTGAGCCTGTCAATCCAATCAGAGTCAGAGAGAGGACAGTCACAGTCAGGAGCGGCAATCTATAAATGTGATAGACTGTGTAGCACTGCAGGTTAGAATTTAGGAGTTAGCAGAGCCGGCATTGAAGGCAGTCTCTGGCCTGGCTGTCTCTGGAGTCAGACCGTTAGTGGGTGGGAATCCGGGATTCATATATATACTTCCTGGTATTCTGGTGGGAAAGAGCCTGGTGGGATTAGTGAAATTTCTCCTAGGGTCAGTTTTGGTCAGATCTGGCTAATGGATGGGGTGATAATTTATAACATTTTGTTTCATCACAACCTATAAGACATTGATTACACTGTTTATTATGATAATGTGAGATTATGCAGATGGATTTCATTGGCTGCACAATTGAGGGGAGTTTTTGTTTTTTTCTTTAAGCACTACCAACAGTTTACTTTAATTGCAAACAGCTAACCTAAGATTGAAATAATAAAACTTTTCAGGATTATATTTGTAATTTTACTTGGGGGGGGTTGTGGGGGGGGGGGGGCGGGGGTTGTCATTTCATTCTTGGACCCAGGCAGCACAATGTCTTGAGCCGGCCCTGTATATGGATAATACCCCTTTAGGAGCCAGTGGCTCTCTTAAATCAGGGCTCAGGTTTGTTGAGCCCTGATTTAAGTCATATAAGACTATTTTGGTTAGATAGCTAAATTATACCTCCTGAAAATTCTATAAATTGTTCTAACTAGTAACATTAAATGGTGATATTTGATAGTTAAGTCATTTTGTGTTAAAGTTAATTCCTAATAATATTGCGACCATATCCAGGATACAGATGATTTAATTGAATATTAATTAATCTAATTAATTTTATACCTTGCTTTATATTATAATTTTTATATGGTAATAATCAATATATATATGGTCATAATCAATAGTCTATTTATGGCATAAATATAATCACTGTGTTAATAAAAACAACCTGTTCAGAAATTAGGAAATATTTTAATTTGGGATTAAATATTAATATTTGATAATAATCGTGTTGTCATTAATTGCTAAATATCTCAATAGTGTGATTTTGGAGTGTGCTACTGGGATTATATAACAATTTTCTGGGGTGCATTGCTAGAATTCTACTATATGAATTGGGGGTATTGCTGACAATAATTGTATTATTGTTATTAATTATTAATATTCATAATCCATAAACACAGCTGAGGTATACTATTAAACAAAATATCTAATGGAGGGGAGAGAATGGGGGGTTTAAAGGATAAGGATACAGAACAATCTGATCAGGAATATGATGCAGATGACGAAGTCTCAGCAACAAGGTTGCTACTTTTATCTAGGCATTTAAAGACAAAATTAGTGTAAAACGCTGAGAAGGCCCTGAATGGGTTAAAGGTTTTGCTTTCTATGCACATCCACAACAGATGAAAGGGATGATGAGGTATTTGCAATTAATTGCTGATTGTTACACGGCATATGGGGGTTCTTACAAATTCCCAGAGGTTTTGAGAGAAAAACTGGGGAAGGAGGTAGCCTTAGGAAGGATGGCAGGCCCCCTTTAATGACAAACAGCTAAAGAATTTGATTAAATCATCTTTGGGAGTGGTGACCAAAAAAGAGGCCAGTAAATTCTGAACGATTCAGCGATTATCCTACCCTAAGGGTCAGTCCGTAAATGATGCAATCAGTAGGGAGGATGAATCAATATCCTACTAGTCATTTGACCTGGCAGTAAATTTGGTTAGGTTGACAGGCTGGGTGCTGATTTAGCAACAGTTGATATAGAATCTGCATTCAGATTACTACCTATAAAGTCAAAAAGTTTTGTTTTGATAGGATGCAAATTTGAGGGCAAGTTTTATATCGACAAATGTCTGCCTATGGGGTGTGCTATATCTTGTGCATATTTTGAAATTCCAGCACTTTTTTGCATTGGCTGGTAGAGAGAAGGGCAGATGAGAGTAGTATTGTGCATTACCTTGATGACTTCATGGTAGTAGGTAGAAAGGGTACAGAAGAATGTGATAGAGTTCTTAATGTACTGCTGAAAACGTTTGTAGAGATGGGGGTTCCAGTGGCAGATGACAAATCAGAGGGTCCCTGTTCTAAGTTATTCTTTCTAGGCATATAGGGTTATTCAGTGAGTCCGCATTGCAGATTGCCCCAAGATAAGGTTGTGAAGATGAGGGAGGCCATAAGGCAGGTGATTTATAAAAAGAACGTATCACTTAGGGAATATGCAGAAATTACTGAGGCTGTTACATTTTGCATGCAGGGTGATTCCAGTGGGAAGAATCATTAAAAGAAGGTTGGAAGTGAGTACCAGAGGGGTTGTAAAGCCTAGTCACATGATTCGACTGAACAGTCAATTAAAAGGGGATTTAAAAGTATGAGATAATTTCCTAAGTAGTTTTAATGGCATCAGGATTTGGGAGCAGAAGGTGACAGCTAATGAAATCCAGTTATATACAGATGCTGCAGGAAGTGCAGAGTTTGGGGCTTATTTGGATGGCAGATGATGCATCAGTAAATGGCCGTAGGCTTGGCATGAGAAGGGTTGGTGTTACTTGAATTGTTCCCAATTGTGACAGCGATAGAACTATGGGGAAAGAATTGTCTAACAAAAGCATTTTGTTCCAGTCTGACAATAGAGGAGTTGTGGTTGTATTAAATAACTTATCAGCATCTTCCACCCAGAGGACATAGCATTCATGCAGCCTCTAGTTTTAAAATGTTTAGAGCATGGGGGGCGGGTCCGCACACCGACCAAGATGGCTGCTTTTAAATTATGGCTGAGACCGGGGGTTGATAGATCCGCTGTTTATCATCCCTTTGCTGTACAATCTGTTACCTATTTGACAACAGTTCTAAAGATTAATACCTAAGGAACAGATCATTATATCTCTCATCTAGATTCTTAGCCACGCAGTCCAGATTAGATGTGGTATGCAGCGGAGGCCTTCTAAACGGCCTGGCCCTCATCTACCCTCCCTAATACCTGACAAATCAGGTCTAGCAGCTCTGTGAGCTGTCCCTAATTTCTCAACTTTCAATTAAGGGACTTTACAGAAAAATAAAAATTCCATTTAAGAGACTGACTTGTACCATAGAGCTATTTCCCACGTTGATCCCGGATTGGTAGTATGGAGGGCAGGATGGAGTACGCAGCAATGACCTGGGAAGAAAATATCTGCAATACGATAGAGGATCATTTTGCGGAGCTGATCCAGTTAGTGAGGCATTGCTTTTCTGGAGCTACAAAACGACAGGTGCAGATTGCAAACTGCTCCAAACCAGGGAACACACTGGAGGAGCATTGAAGTGAAGACGCGGCTGTCGCTGCAGAGACGACCGCGTCCTATATGCACAGTGCCGTGAGCAGTATCATAGAGTTAGACCTGCAAAGCTCAGGGTCCGGGAGTCCTGCACATCCAATGAGTCATGAGGGAGTCCCAAAAGCTGACGAGATTACCCAGGATATCCATGTCAAGTTAGTGGTTATACCGATATGCACACCAGATCTCCTTGCCATGAATAACCCTGCCGATGGTCAGCTAGAACCGCATGGAAGGCTACATGATGCAGGGAGTCGCTCTTCTGGTTTGCAGATACTTTACTCTTTAGAGTTAATGATGGGCATTTGGCCTCTATGGGAGATCCTCATCCTCAAGATACATACCAGACCTGAGACATTTTCTAGAAGAAGAGGGATCGGATAAATCCCAAAGTAGAGACAGTTTACTGCCTGCGATCCCCGGACACAATCTAATGTTAAAGGCAGACCGGACAAAATTAATGTTCACTAACTTGGTAATGACGGTGTGACGACCTAAACCTTCAATGGATTACATATGCGTAAATATGTTATATGTTTGGTTATTATAACTCACTCTTTGCCTAGTTTCTATTATACAGATGTTGACGATGATTACTGTCTATATATAGGTCTTGTGTGGTGGGTATATTTATAGTTACATTGCTCATACCAGGGCTAGTTTTTTTTTCTTTTTAAGTTTTGGAACATGAGAGCTGACAGACTGTGATTAATGTTTTAACTAGCTTTTTTACAGGTAGTCGTTAATATGTTCACTTTAAGTACGGTCTTACATTTGCTTAGCGTTCATTTCAGGGCCATCAAACATTTATAAGTTACTGATAACTATAAAGACAGAAAATTGCTAGAATGTTATATTGAAAGGTCTCCTAATTAGTATGTAAATTAGTGATATAACTCCCTAAGTACTATATACTGCTTGCCCTGAAGAGCGATTTTTGTAAATAGTTTGTTTGTTTTATGTCTCAACTTATTTCACACAATGCTTCTGGTTTATTTCATGCTTTGTGCTATGTTTATCATGCTACACAATAGACGATAACTTTGTCCACGAATTTCCCCCTCTAGGGATATGCATATCTGGTAATCAATATTAAGGTCTTCAGACCCTTCAACTATGGGGATCTGCTATGTTAGCCTCCAACATACCTCATTAGGAGGGAAATATAAACATACATTGCTTAAACACTACTGCTTCTCCTATGGCCTATGTAGCTTATATATCCATAGTTAAGGCTGGACACAAGATGCTATATTTTCAAGGCACTAAATTACATTAACAAGTCAGTCTTTAACCTGTCCTTTTCAGTCCCAATATCTATACAAGGGTCCATCAGTGGCCTTATTGGTTTCATTTATATTAAGTAAACCCTATCACAATCCCCCAAAGAGATTTAAAAGCTCATGGCCCATGAGAGACCATTTTGTTTTCTTGGGGGATTTGAACCATGACGCTGGCATTTAAGGGTTAACATTATTAGATTATAAAAATGAGATGTCACAAAACTGGCTTATTCCTTATGTCAAGACATATTCACTTTGAGATAATCCTTATACTATATCTATGCTATTACATATTATCTGTATATTTTTGTTATCCGATAAATTGGAAATATGTTTTATAGTAATTGTATGTTACTTCATCTCAATAAAATTTATTAAAAAAAAAAAATGGGAGGCCTTTAGGAAAGGATTGCCCCATTTATCTTTGGCAGGCTGGGAGCAATTAGAGGTAATCAATGGTTTGGTCAGACAATCATTGGCAACACGGACATGCAGGGGCGTAACAATCAGTAGTGCAGAAGTCGCAACTGCGACTGGGCCCCTGCCCTCAGAAGGGCCCTGCTGCCTTCAGCACAAACTTTTTTTTTTGTTTATTTATTTATTTATTTTTCTTGTTATTGCCTCAGCCTGCAGTGCTACTTATTACAGAGTCTCAGTCACGTCTCAGCGCTCAGCCCGTTGCCGCAGCTCACCAAAACATAGATTCATTGGTGCAGCTCACTCAGCCAGAAGCTTTTCCTATTGGCTGACGGCTTTTGGCGCGCACATTTGCTCTGAGTCCGTGCTGGAGCTGAGGAATTTCAGGAAACAGGCATAGATCTGGCTGGCAGGCAGCACGTCTCAGATGCAGATAATAAGGTAAGAGCTATTATTAGCCTCTCTCCCCAAGTCCTCTAATAAGCTCTCTCCTGCTCAGCTGAATGCCTGTCAGTGTCATTCCTGATTTAGTGCGGGTCACACAGCCGGTCACAACATCACATCCCTCCCTGCCTGCACTTACTAGCAGATCGCTGCTCTCCCGACTCCAGTCCTCTCTCTAATTACTGGCCCCTGGGGTGTGCTGGGCATTATTTACCTCTGCTGGCCATTAATGTTCCCCATTGTTGTGCTAGGTATTGCTGAGGGTATGCCCTGAGCGAGATGCTGTCTAGAATCATGTGTATTGAGCTCAGCAGGTCTAAGCTTTGGTATGTGGAGCCTGTTTCTTTCCTGTGTATAGCTGATATTTTCTCCCAATACTATCAGGGCATAGTTCTCTCTCTCTCTCTGTGACCATCTGATGTCAGGTAATTGTGTTGCCTTTTACAAGCAGCCCCTGTCTCTGTATAATGTAAATCCACTTATTAGTTTCAGTACTAATTGTCTTCAGTAGTTACTTTCACTTCTCTGCAGTCTCTTTTAAATAAGAAATCACTATATGTTATTATGGAGATCTCACATTGCTTTGTCTATGTGCTGTCTGTGCTCAGGACAGTCTCTTGTTATCACACTATGTGCTGTCTGTGCTCAGGACAGTCTCTTGTTATCACACTGTGCTGTCTGTGCTCAGGACAGTCTCTTGTTATCACAATGTGCTGTCTGTGCTCAGGACAGTCTCTTGTTATCACACTATGTGCTGTCTGTGCTCAGGACAGTCTCTTGTTATCACACTGTGCTGTCTGTGCTCAGGACAGTCTCTTGTTATCACAATGTGCTGTCTGTGCTCAGGACAGTCTCTTGTTATCACACTATGCTGTCTGTGCTCAGGGCAGTCTCTTGTTATCACACTATGTGCTGTCTGTGCTCAGGACAGTCTCTTGTTATCACACTATGTGCTCTCTGTGCTCAGGACAGTCTCTTGTTATCACACTATGTGCTGTCAGTGTGATAACAAGAGACTGCCCTGAGCACAGACAGCATAGTGTGATAACAAGAGACTGCCCTGAGCACAGAGACAGCTCATAGTGTGATAACAAGAGACTGCCCTGAGCACAGACAGCACATAGTGTGATAACAAGAGACTGTCTTGAGCACAGAGACAGCTCATAGTGTGATAACAAGAGACTGCCCTGAGCACAGAGACAGCTCATAGTGTGATAACAAGAGACTGCCCTGAGCAAAGACAGCACATAGTGTGATAACAAGAGACTGCCCTGAGCACAGACAGCACATAGTGTGATAACAAGAGACTGTCCTGAGCACAGAGACAGCTCATAGTGTGATAACAAGAGACTGCCCTGAGCACAGAGACAGCTCATAGTGTGATAACAAGAGACTGTCCTGAGCAAAGACAGCACATAGTGTGATAACAAGAGACTGTCCTGAGCACAGACAGCACATAGTGTGATAACAAGAGACTGTCCTGAGCACAATGTGCTGTCTGTGCTCAGGGCAGTCCCTTGCTATCACACTATGTGCTGTCTGTGCTCAGGGCAGTCTCTTGCTATCAGATTATATGTTTTGTCTATTTAGAACATTCTCTTTTTATCTCACTATGTGTTGTCTCTGTTACCCCCAGCCCAGCTATGTAATGTAGTTCCAGCTGGGGAGGAGGGGGCAGCTCTCCCTCTCCTCTGTTGCAAACTTTCCTCCCACATGCAAGGGCTTAGGGCTGATTTAAAAAAACAAAATAAAACATTGCAGGCTGACTTCATCCCATATCTGAATATAATATGAATTTAATTTGAATGTCTTGCCCTGGTATTTATTGGTTACAAAGATGGTTCCTAAATAATAATAAAAAAGCCGAAGCATTGCTATAGTATATTGTGATCTAATAGGGATGTTACGTGCCAGCTCTAAGGTTTGTTAAAGGTATGATGGATTTGATGCCATTTCATTATTATTATTGATGAGAGCTGTTTATTTAAAAAGTCTGAATTGCTTGACATGTTTTGTTAGTGACACTTTTGTCTTGCAAAGCCATAAACTGTCTCTTCTTCTTTTTTTTTTTTTTTAAAAAAAGAAGCTAATTACATATTCTAAAATTGGGTCAAAGTATTTATTTTGTTAAGTCAAATCAGCCTGATACATGAAAATACATCATACTTAGCCACATATGGTTTATGGATTTTTGTATATATATGTGTGTGTATATATATATATATATATATATATATATATATATATATATATATATATATATATATATGTGTGTGTGTATATATATATATATGTGTGTATATACAGCAACCATTTTTTTTTTCTGTTTTAAATGTTTGGAAAAAATGTATTAAATTCACAGTTTGTTTTTTTTGGGGGGTGGGGGGTGGGGGGGGCCCTGCTTGGATTCTCGCACCTGGGCCCTATGATTTCTAGTTACGCCCCTGCGGACATGGACTGCATATAATAGGCATTGGAAAAATTTGAAGGATTTGTAAGGGGTAAAAAGGGATATTTTTGGACAATTTGGTATAACCTAGACACGCAGGTATCAAGAAAGGCAACCTAAGCACTGTAATGGCAGGGATCTCCTTCTTTGCGCAGCTGTTGGAGGAAGCAGATGTGACAAAAAAGATTCCTGGTTAGAAAAATGGTTAGAGGTTGGTCAGCAAAAAAAAATAGGGATAAGACAGAACCTGTCACAGCGGAGAGATTGGAAATCGTAGAAAAAATTTTAAGCAAGGTTTGTACTGGTTTTGAGACTACATTTTTTGCGACAGTATTTATGCTGGCTTTGAGGAAGCATTGAGGATAGAATTTCTGTAGAATCAGGACTAATATTCATATGAAGATCAGACAGATAGGGAAGGGAAGGGAAAGGTTGCTTGGATAACTTCTAAAGCAACAGGGGGTAAATATGTCCTGTTTCACATGTGAGAGGCTATTTAGATGTGGCCCCTGCTAAGGGCGTCATGTTCTTTAGGCACAAGAATGGTAATAGTTTAACCAGTTTCCAGTTCAAAAGGTTTTTTTATTAGTAGTGGAGAAGCTAGGATAGAAAAGCAGCTTTAGACAGTTGGTTTGTCGTTTACGTTGTGGTGATAATGTGTTGTTTGATGTGTCCATTTCAGGTAGAGCCACAAGATTATGGATAATCGGGCACTCCTACGTGCAGTGGGCAGCTTCACACGCAGCTGCAACCAGACAGGGAGAAAACTTAGGTTTTAGTTCTAAAGAAGCAGGAATTAGGTGGATTGGGAAGAGAGGGATCAAATGGAACAAGTTATTGGAGACAGCACAGATCTCTACGAGAAAGTGGGGTCTACCCGATATCTTAATTATACACCTGGGTGGGAACGACATAGGTTTGGTTACTTCAATTGAGCTACAGGAGCAGGTAAAATAAGTATTCAGCTGGTTCAAGCTAAAATGGGTGGGGACTGAACTAGTCTGGTCTCTGTCTTGGAGGGATAGTGTCACACAGGAAGGATGGACATTGAGTGGTGGTCTGCCGGTAAAAATAATATGCTCGCCTGCTCTTCAAACCTTGCTTCCTGTTATTTGCTATGTCTTACAACTTCTTAGTCACGTGGGGCCGCCTATTTCTTTACAATGCTGGTGCCTTGATCTGTATGATCGGACAAGAGTAGGAAAAAGGTAAACCAGGCTGTAATGATCTGTTATGATCCAACAAGAGTAGTAAAAAGGTAAACCAGGCTGTTATGATCTGTTATGATCCGACAAGAGTAGGAAAAAGGTAAACCAGGCTCTTATGATCTGTTATGATCCGACAAGAGTAGGAAAAAGGTAAACCAGGCTGTTACGATCTGTTATGATCCGACAAGAGTAGGAAAAAGGTAAACCAGGCTATTATGATCTGTTATGATCCAAAAAGAGTAGGAAAAAGTTAAACCAGACTGTTATGTCTGTTATGATCCGACAAGAGTAGGAAAAAGGTAAACCAGGCTGTTATCTGTTATGAACCGACAAGAGTAGGAAAAAGGTAAACCAGGCTGGTAGAAAGGTGATAGAAGAAATAGGGAGAAGATTGATAGAGCACCCATTAACAAACGTAAGGCACCAGAACCTATACAGAGGCAATGGATTATTTGGATAGAAGAGATAGGAGGGCAAGTGCTAAAACACCTGATTATCAGAGTCCGTAACCCTGAGTTATACAGAGCAGATGGGGTTCATCTGACAAGTCAAGGCAATTACTTATTCTTGGAGGATTTAAAAGGCATCATACAGTCTCACAGGAGGTAAGAAAAGGTCACTAGGCCTATCTTGGGTGATGGTAAGAGGATACTCTTTTGGTGGCGGGAAGTGGGCATCCTGGCACGTGGGTAAGGCGGTAATGGGGGGAGGTGTGTAGGGTACGCGGGCGGGGGTATTGGTAGGTCGGTCAAACCCACAAGCCCCCCTAGTCTGCAAACCTCTCGGCCTGTTACTAGCTAAATTTACGCCACTGAGTTGCGCACGGTCACGCTTCTTGGTTACGTGGGGACGCCAAGTTCGCTCGTCATGCTGTTGCATAGAATTGTGTTATCAATTCAAAATCCTAATTGGATTACGGATATGTTATTATCCTAGATGTTGAGGATTGCTCATTTTTTCTAATTAGATTGAATTTAATAAAAACTTGACCTTTTCTAACGCCAAATCTGTGTCTGTCATTATTTTATGTATGGTAAAAATGAGCTAAAGTTGGAACTAAGCTGAAGTGAGGGGTATTCAGCGAATGGGGATATCTGGGAAGGTAGTTAAAGTGTAAATCCCTTAGTAAAGTGTACTGACTAATTAAGAAGGGTACAATTTAAGGGATATTTGCTTTACTGACTGGAAAGAATAAGGGTGGGGGTAGTGTTTGGTATCTTTGTCTCACACAGGCATATCCAGGACAATAGAAAAGGGGATGGGCAGTTTCAGGTGAGCTGCAGCTAGCTGTCCTTGAATAGGCTAGTTCAGGGATTGGCCAGAGAGGGGGAAAGGGGGGTTTCGGGCAGAAAGGGATTAACTGCCTATATAAGTGCCTGCATAACAGATGAGCTCAGAAATAATTATTTTTATTTTTCTCTCCCTCCCTCCCTCCCTCCCTCCCTCCCTCCCTCCCTAGAAACAACAAAGCCTAGCCCAAAGAAGAGGTCACATGTAAGAGCGATCACAAGCGACACGGCTAAGGGCAGATGCTGTGGTGTTTCTGCCTCTCAGAATAAGAGCGCCTGTGTAGCGCCCCTTAAGGGTTTTGTTCACCAAGAAGCACGAAATCAGCTACGGGTCTGTCGGTCAGAGCTGGTGGACGGCATAGAAAAATCATGGCTTTTCTTTAGTTACATATTTCTGGCGCGGGAAGTGGGTGTCCTGGCATGTGGGTAAAGCGTTAATGGGGGGAGGTGTGTAGGGGGCGGGGGTATTGGTCTGTCGGTCAAACCCACAAGCCCCCCTTGTCTGCAGACCTCTCTTACTAGCCAAATTTACGCCCCTGAGTTGCGCGCGGTCACGCTTCTTGGTTACGTGGGGACGCCCAGTTCTCTCGTCATGCTGTTGCATAGAATTGTGTTATCAATTAAAAATCCTAATTGGATTACGGCTATGTTATTATCCTAGATGTTGAGGATCGCTCATTTTTTCTAATTAGATTGAATTTAATAAAAACTTGACCTTTTCTAACGCCAAATCTGTGTCTGTCATTATTTTATGTATGGTAAAAATGAGCTAACATTGGAACTAAGCTGAAATGAGGGGTATTCAGCTAATGGGGATATCTGGGAAGGTAGTTAAAGTGTAAATCCCTTAGGTATTTTACATTTGATATGTGATGTACCTTGGCTCTAAACAAAGTTTTTTATTGTGAGTGTGCATTTGACATGTATATTAAACCACCTTTGTGAATTTTAGCCATCTACGCATAGATCTGTCCTTGGTGTGGCGCTTCTTCCCCACCTTTCGTTTTTTTTTTTAAGATTGTTTTTTTCTCCACCTGCTCCAGTGAGGAGGATCCTTAGAAGCTTTGCCTCCAGGACATATCTGGGATTAGATACCGATTGGATCTCTGTGTTCCTGCATTGGTATTTCTGTGCTTGTGCCCGTTATACTCCTTCATGCCTCAGTAATTGCTTAAAGTCTGTAATATTACAACTTGCTGTGGGTATAGGTTGTGTTGCAGGTGCAGCATCTCTTTGGTGTGATTCATTATCTGGCTTGGTTTTAGAGGTATCACTCTTAGAAAATATTCAAGAGTGCATTCGCTGCTTGCGGTTGGCTCACTTATTTTTATCAGTGGTGCGATTATTCAGATTGTCCGTATTATGCAAATACGGCTTTGGTGGTACTTGCTGGATTAAAGTTGTGGTACTCTGACATGGTATCTAAGTCATGACTCTTATCGTTAACTTTCAAGGAAAAGATTTGCATTTTATTATATTTTCAGTCTTTAGTGGCTAGGGAGCATTTTTGCGCAAAGACAAAAATCTAAAGCCAAGAGGAAATCTAGCAATAGTTTTTCGTACATCCAGGAATCAGTATCCCTCAGTACACCTGTATAACTAGTCCAGTCTGGAACAAGCACCAGCAGAACACAGAGTCCACTCCTAATGCAAAACCTGCATGAAAGTAAAGCGCTGATCCAGATTCTCTACTGGTAAAGGGCAGGTTAAGCCTTTTCAGAGGGCTCAGTCCATCCAGAATCCCTGGGTTGTGGTAATCCTTGCTAATGGAGTACACAATGTTTTTGGGTCGAGAACAACTCCTCGAGAGAGGTTTATTCTGTCTCATGTTTCAAAGAGTCCATCCTTTCAGTATGTATAGTATTTGGACGACATGGGAGTAAATTGTTCCTTTTCCTGCATCAGAACAAATGACAGGATTCTATTCCAATCTATACACTATTCTAAGAAGGAAGGTATATCCCGATCAATTTGGTTTGAAGACCCTAATCATGCTTCTGAGAGTTCTTCTTTCAAACTGGAGATTATCAGAACTTTTCTCCTTTTAGTCCTCCAGTGTCAGTTCATGACAACTATAGATCTCAAGGATGTCTGTTCACACATTCTTATTCACAAGGACCACTATTTTTTTTTGTTCTGCCTTCTGATCAGGCATTATCTGTTTGCAGCTTTTAGCTTTGACCTGACTGCAGCTCCCAGGATCCTTATGAAGGTTTTGTGTAATTTGCTGTAAATACTTGGACGATCTTTTGGTTCAAGTTCCATCTTTACCTTTTAGCCTACTGTTCACAACTACTTGGTTGTTTCTTAGTCTTGGCTGGAAGGTATGTGTGGTCAAGAGTTATTTAGGCATGTGTACAAGAGTTTCCTTTGTGGAGGTACTCATGTATTCTATCTTTATAGAGGCTGTGTTGTTAGGCCAAGCGAGTTCAAGTTACAATTGGCCTGCCAAAATTTATAGTCCCTATCTTGGGCTTCTGGGACCCAGTGTATGGCGGTAATGGATCAGATGGTGGCTGCATCAGATGATATTCTGGTTGCACAATTTTATCTATGTCAACTAGAGTTTTGCTGGCT
Source organism: Bombina bombina (assembly GCF_027579735.1). Taxonomy (NCBI): domain Eukaryota; kingdom Metazoa; phylum Chordata; class Amphibia; order Anura; family Bombinatoridae; genus Bombina; species Bombina bombina. Next base: position 290,831,717 of record NC_069503.1, on the reverse strand, counting down.
AAGGCAGTGGAACGGAGATCACTCCAACCTGTCTCAATTAATTCAATTGGACCAGGTAGCCAGATGATCTTTTGCTGGGTGGATATATCCCACTTTGGTGTCACAGGTTCCTTTTATTCTCTTTCAGTCAGTCAACTTCTCTGCAGTAGCCTATGTCAATCCTCAGGGTGGTCCCACAGTTTCCTAGCGGTTAAAAGAGATATCATGTATACTGAATTGGGCAGAAGCTAAACAGTGTTCCATTTCAGCAATTCACAACTGGGAAGCGGATTGTCACCAGACATTTCATTCAGGGTAATGGTCTCTCAATAAAAAGATTTGTGACCAGTTGGTACATCACTGGGGTTTTACAGAGATAGATCTCATTATGTCTAGTCTGAACCACCTACTGCTCAGATATGGGTCAAGGTTGTGAGATCCTCTGACGGAATTAATAAAGGCACTATAGCTGTCCCTTGATCTTATCAACTAGTTTATCTTTTTATTCAATTTGTATGACTGCCAAGGGTAAAGGCATGAATCCAGCGTTAATGAGTTTCTGCAATATTTATAGCTCCCGCTTGGCCTCACAGAGCATGGTATTCTGATCTAGTTCAGATGTCCGGTGCTCCTCCATGTCATCTTCTACATCTGCCAATTTTACTTTCTCATGGTTTTTTGGACTGTGCAATAGAGACCTTGATTCAGGCTATTAAACCTGTGATTAGAATAATTTACCATAAGATATGGAAGCTGTATCTATCTTTTCAGGGCAATGGTGTTCAGATTGGGGATATGCATGGTATTCTCTGAGAATTTATCAAATATTACAATTCCTTTAGGATGGTATTGACAGGCCTGGGTTTGAATCAGATCTGTTATCAAGCCCATTTCTCCTCCATGGAGTTTGATTCTGGGGTGCGATCCGATATACGGCGTAGTTTGCGGCGCAAGCGAGGGAACCCGCGTCGCCCGCAGTTTCAGCTCGCAACTCGAGCTATCCAATATGCGGTGCCGTCAGTTGCTAAAGTGGCGTAAGTCTGACAAAGTAGCGATGTCCAGAAATCTGCGTAAGTACAGATTTTTGGAGTCGCCAGTGACTTGCACCACGTTAGAAACTGCCGGCGCCTACAAAACCTGACTAAAGTATGAAATCACCCGCACTGTCTAACACGCCTCCTAAACATAGCCCGACACGTCTAACCCTCTATCCGCTATCCCCCCTCACTATCCTAACAATAAAAAATGTATTAACCCCTAAACCGCCGCTCCCGTACCCCGCCGCCACCTAATAAAGTTATTAACCCCTAAACCGCCGCTCCCGGACCCCGCCGCCAGCTAGATTAAATCTATAACCCCCTAATGTGAGCCCCTACCCCGCCGCCATCTACCTTACCTACCCCCTAAAGTGAGCCCCTACCCCGCCGCCATCTATTTTAAAATTATTAACCCCTAATTTAATCCCCCTACCCCGCCGCCATCTATTTTAAAATTATTAACCCCTAATTTAATCCCCCTACCCCGCCGCCATCTATTTTAAAATTATTAACCCCTAATTTAATCCCCCTACCCCGCCACCATCTATATTAAATTATTTAACCCCTAAAATACTAAACTATTCCTACCACTAAACCTAAGTCTAACCCTACAAATAGCCCTGAAAAGGGCTTTTTGCATGGCATTACCCCAAAGTAAACTGCTCTTTTGCCAGCCCTTAAAAGGGCTTTTGGCGGGGCTTTGTCACAAAGTAATCAGCTCTTTTGCCTACAATCTAAATCCCCCTTCACCGCTGCCACCTATAATAAATGTATTAACCCCTAATCTAATCCCCCTACACCGCCGCCTATATTAAACACATTAACCCCTAATCTAATCCCCCTACACCGCCACAAGCTATATTAACTATATTAACCCTAATTATATTAGGGTTAATATAGTTAATATAATTATTATATTATATATATTAACTATATTAACCCTAATTACATTAGGGTTAATATAGTTAATATAGTTACTATAGTATTTATATTAACTATATTAACTCTATCTAACCCTAACACCCCTAACTAAATTTTTATTAAATTAATCTAATTCATATTATAAACTAAAATATTCATATTTAAATCTAAATACTTACCTATAAAATAAACCCTAAGATAGCTACAATATAATTAATAATTAAATTGTAGCTATGTTAGGGTTTATATTTATTTTACAGGTAAATTGTTAATTATTTTAACTAGGTACAATAGCTATTAAATAGTTAATAACTATTTAATAGCTACCTAGTAAAAATAATTACCAATTTACCTGTAAAATAAATCCTAACCTAAGTTACAAATACACCTACACTATCAATAAATTAAATAAACTACAAATATCTATCTAAAAATACAATTAAATAACTAAATTACAAAAAACAAACAAACACTAAATTACAAAAAATAAAAAAAAGATTACAAGATTTTTAAGCTAATTACACCTATTCTAAGCCCCCTAATAAAATAATAAACCCCCAAAATAAAAAAATGCCCTACCCTATTCTAAATTAAACAAGTTCAAAGCTCTTTTACCTTACCAGCCCTTAAAAGGGCCTTTTGCGGGGCATGCCCCAAAGAAAACTGCTCTTTTGCCTGAAAAAAAAACACACAACACCCCCCCCCAACATTACAACCCACCACCCACATACCCCTAATCTAACCCAAACCCCCCTTAAAAAAAACCTAACACTACCCCCCTGAAGATCTCCCTACCTTGTCTTCACCACGCCGGGCCGAACTCCTCATCCGATCCGGGTGATGTCTATCCAAGCGGCAAAGAAGAATTCTTCATCCCGGCGATGTCTTTCTCCAAGCGGCAAAGAAGAAGTCTTCATCCCGGCGATGTCTTTCTCCAAGCGGCAGCAAAGTCTTCTTCCATCCGGCATCATCTTCCATCAAGCGGCATCTTCAATCTTCTTTCTTCGCTCCGCCGACGCGGAGCATCCATCCCGTCCGACGACTGAACGACGAATGAGGTACCTTTAAATAACGTCATCCAAGATGGCCTCCGTCGAATTCAAGTTCAATCCGATTGGCTGATTCAATCAGCCAATCAGATTTTTCTACCTTAATTCCGATTGGCTGATAGAATCCTATCGGAATTCGACGGACGCCATCTTGGATGACGTCATTTAAAGGTACCTCATTCGTCGTTCAGTCGTCGGCCGGGATGGATGCTCCGCGTCGGCGGAGCGAAGAAAGAAGATTGAAGATGCCGCTTGATGGAAGATGCTGCCGGATGGAAGAAGACTTTGCTGCCGCTTGGAGAAAGACATCGCCGGGATGAAGACTTCTTCTTTGCCGCTTGGAGAAAGACATCGCCGGGATGAAGAATTCTTCTTTGCCGCTTGGATAGACATCGCCCGGATCGGATGAGGAGTTCGGCCCGGCGTGGTGAAGACAAGGTAGGGAGATCTTCAGGGGGGTAGTGTTAGGTTTTTTTAAGGGGGGTTTGGGTTAGATTAGGGGTATGTGGGTGGTGTGTTGTAATGTTGGGGGGGTGTTGTGTTTTTTTTTTTCAGGCAAAAGAGCAGTTTTCTTTGGGGCATGCCCTGCAAAAGGCCCTTTTAAGGGCTGGTAAGGTAAAAGCGCTTTGAACTTGTTTAATTTAGAATAGGGTAGGGCATTTTTTTATTTTGGGGGTTTATTATTTTATTAGGGGGCTTAGAATAGGTGTAATTAGCTTAAAAATCTTGTAATCTTTTTTTTATTTTTTGTAATTTAGTGGGTTTTTTTTTTGTAATTTAGTTTAGTTTATTTAATTGTATTTCTTTCATGTAATTAGCAAGAGTCCATGAGCTAGTGACGTATGGGATATACATTCCTACCAGGAGGGGCAAAGTTTCCCAAACCTCAAAATGCCTATAAATACACCCCTCACCACACCCACAATTCAGTTTTACAAACTTTGCCTCCTATGGAGGTGGTGAAGTAAGTTTGTGCTAGATTCTATGTTGATATGCGCTCCGCAGCAAGTTGGAGCCCGGTTTTCCTCTCAGCGTGCAGTGAATGTCAGAGGGATGTGAGGAGAGTATTGCCTATTTGAATGCAGTGATCTCCTTCTACGGGGTCTATTTCATAGGTTCTCTGTTATCGGTCGTAGAGATTCATCTCTTACCTCCCTTTTCAGATCGACGATATACTCTTATATATACCATTACCTCTGCTGATTCTCGTTTCAGTACTGGTTTGGCTTTCTACAAACATGTAGATGAGTGTCCTGGGGTAAGTAAATCTTATTTTCTATGACACTCTAAGCTATGGTTGGGCACTTTGTTTATAAAGTTCTAAATATATGTATTCAAACATTTATTTGCCTTGACTCAGAATGTTCAACATTCCTTATTTTCAGACAGTCAGTTTCATATTTGGGATAATGCATTTGAATCAATCATTTTTTCTTACCTTCAATTTGACTCTTTTTTCCCTGTGGGCTGTTAGGCTCGCGGGGGCTGAAAATGCTTCATTTTATTGCGTCATTCTTGGCGCGGACTTTTTTGGCGCAAAAAATCTTTTCCGTTTCCGGCGTCATACGTGTCGCCGGAAGTTGCGTCATTTTTTTGACGTTCTTTTGCGCCAAAGATGTCGGCGTTCCGGATGTGGCGTCATTTTTGGCGCCAAAAGCATTTAGGCGCCAAATAATGTGGGCGTCTTATTTGGCGCTAAGAAAATATGGGCGTCGCTTTTGTCTCCACATTATTTAAGTCTCATTTTTCATTGCTTCTGGTTGCTAGAAGCTTGTTCTTTGGCATTTTTTCCCATTCCTGAAACTGTCATTTAAGGAATTTGATCAATTTTGCTTTATATGTTGTTTTTTCTCTTACATATTGCAAGATGTCTCACGTTGCATCTGAGTCAGAAGATACTTCAGGAAAATCGCTGTCTAGTGCTGGATCTACCAAAGCTAAGTGTATCTGCTGTAAACTTTTGGTAGCTATTCCTCCGGCTGTTGTTTGTATTAATTGTCATGACAAACTTGTTAATGCAGATAATATTTCCTTTAGTAATGTACCATTGCCTGTTGCAGTTCCTTCAACATCTAAGGTGCAGAATGTTCCTGATAACATAAGAGATTTTGTTTCTGAATCCATCAAGAAGGCTATGTCTGTTATTTCTCCTTCTAGTAAACATAAAAAATCTTTTAAAACTTCTCTCCCTACAGATGAATTTTTAAATGAACATCATCATTCTGATTCTGATGACTCTTCTGGTTCAGAGGATTCTGTCTCAGAGATTGATGCTGATAAATCTTCATATTTATTTAAAATGGAATTTATTCGTTCTTTACTTAAAGAAGTACTAATTGCTTTAGAAATAGAGGATTTTGGTCCTCTTGATACTAATTCTAAACGTTTAGATAAGGTATTTAAATCTCCTGTGGTTATTCCAGAAGTTTTTCCTGTTCCTAATGCTATTTCTGAAGTAATTTCCAAAGAATGGGATAAATTGGGTAATTCATTTACTCCTTCTAAACGTTTTAAGCAATTATATCCTGTGCCGTCTGACAGATTAGAATTTTGGGACAAAATCCCTAAAGTTGATGGGGCTATTTCTACCCTTGCTAAACGTACTACTATTCCTACGTCAGATGGTACTTCGTTTAAGGATCCTTTAGATAGGAAATTTGAATCCTTTCTAAGAAAAGCTTATCTGTGTTCAGGTAATCTTCTTAGACCTGCTATATCATTGGCTGATGTTGCTGCAGCTTCAACTTTTTGGTTGGAAACTTTAGCGCAACAAGTAACAGATCATGATTCTCATAATATTATTATTCTTCTTCAGCATGCTAATAATTTTATCTGTGATGCCATTTTTGATATTATCAGAGTTGATGTCAGGTTTATGTCTCTAGCTATTTTAGCTAGAAGAGCTTTATGGCTTAAGACTTGGAATGCTGATATGGCTTCTAAATCAACTCTACTTTCCATTTCTTTCCAGGGTAACAAATTATTTGGTTCTCAGTTGGATTCTATTATCTCAACTGTTACTGGTGGGAAAGGAACTTTTTTACCACAGGATAAAAAATCTAAAGGTAAAAACAGGGCTAATAATCGTTTCCGTTCCTTTCGTTTCAACAAAGAACAAAAGCCTGATCCTTCATCCTCAGGAGCAGTTTCAGTTTGGAAACCATCTCCAGTCTGGAATAAATCCAAGCCTGCTAGAAAGGCAAAGCCTGCTTCTAAGTCCACATGAAGGTGCGGCCCTCATTCCAGCTCAGCTGGTAGGGGGCAGGTTACGTTTTTTCAAAGAAATTTGGATCAATTCTGTTCACAATCTTTGGATTCAGAACATTGTTTCAGAAGGGTACAGAATTGGTTTCAAGATGAGACCTCCTGCAAAGAGATTTTTTCTTTCCCGTGTCCCAGTAAATCCAGTGAAAGCTCAAGCATTTCTGAATTGTGTTTCAGATCTAGAGTTGGCTGGAGTAATTATGCCAGTTCCAGTTCCGGAACAGGGGATGGGGTTTTATTCAAATCTCTTCATTGTACCAAAGAAGGAGAATTCCTTCAGACCAGTTCTGGATCTAAAAATATTGAATCGTTATGTAAGGATACCAACATTCAAAATGGTAACTGTAAGGACTATCTTGCCTTTTGTTCAGCAAGGGCATTATATGTCCACAATAGATTTACAGGATGCATATCTGCATATTCTGATTCATCCAGATCATTATCAGTTCCTGAGATTCTCTTTTCTGGACAAGCATTACCAGTTTGTGGCTCTGCCGTTTGGCCTAGCTACAGCTCCAAGAATTTTTACAAAGGTTCTCGGTGCCCTTCTGTCTGTAATCAGAGAACAGGATATTGTGGTATTTCCTTATTTGGACGATATCTTGGTACTTGCTCAGTCTTTACATTTAGCAGAATCTCATACGAATCGACTTGTGTTGTTTCTTCAAGATCATGGTTGGAGGATCAATTTACCAAAAAGTTCATTGATTCCTCAGACAAGGGTAACCTTTCTGGGTTTCCAGATAGATTCAGTGTCCATGACTCTGTCTTTAACAGACAAGAGATGTCTAAAATTGATTTCAGCTTGTCGAAACCTTCAGTCACAATCATTCCCTTCGGTAGCCTTATGCATGGAAATTCTAGGTCTTATGACTGCTGCATCGGACGCGATCCCCTTTGCTCGTTTTCACATGCGACCTCTTCAGCTCTGTATGCTGAATCAATGGTGCAAGGATTACACAAAGATATCTCAATTAATATCTTTAAAACCGATTGTACGACACTCTCTAACGTGGTGGACAGATCACCATCGTTTAATTCAGGGGGCTTCTTTTGTGCTTCCGACCTGGACTGTAATTTCAACAGATGCAAGTCTCACAGATTGGGGAGCTGTGTGGGGATCTCTGACGGCACAAGGAGTTTGGGAATCTCAGGAGGTGAGATTACCGATCAATATTTTGGAACTCCGTGCAATTTTCAGAGCTCTTCAGTTTTGGCCTCTTCTGAAGAGAGAATCGTTCATTTGTTTTCAGACAGACAATGTCACAACTGTGGCATACATTAATCATCAAGGAGGGACTCACAGTCCTCTGGCTATGAAAGAAGTATCTCGAATTTTGGTTTGGGCGGAATCCAGCTCCTGTCTAATCTCTGCGGTTCATATCCCAGGTATAGACAATTGGGAAGCGGATTATCTCAGTCGCCAAACGTTGCATCCGGGCGAATGGTCTCTTCACCCAGAGGTATTTCTTCAGATTGTTCAAATGTGGGAGCTTCCAGAAATAGATCTGATGGCGTCTCATCTAAACAAGAAACTTCCCAGGTATCTGTCCAGATCCCGGGATCCTCAGGCGGAGGCAGTGGATGCATTATCACTTCCTTGGAAGTATCATCCTGCCTATATCTTTCCGCCTCTAGTTCTTCTTCCAAGAGTAATCTCCAAGATTCTGAAGGAATGCTCGTTTGTTCTGCTGGTAGCTCCGGCATGGCCTCACAGGTTTTGGTATGCGGATCTTGTCCGGATGGCCTCTTGCCAACCGTGGACTCTTCCGTTAAGACCAGACCTTCTGTCGCAAGGTCCTTTTTTCCATCAGGATCTGAAATCCTTAAATTTAAAGGTATGGAGATTGAACGCTTGATTCTTGGTCAAAGAGGTTTCTCTGACTCTGTGATTAATACTATGTTACAGGCTCGTAAATCTGTATCTAGAGAGATATATTATAGAGTCTGGAAGACTTATATTTCTTGGTGTCTTTCTCATCATTTTTCCTGGCATTCTTTTAGAATTCCGAGAATTTTTCAGTTTCTTCAGGATGGTTTGGATAAAGGTTTGTCTGCAAGTTCCTTGAAAGGTCAAATCTCTGCTCTTTCTGTTCTTTTTCACAGAAAGATTGCTAGTCTTCCTGATATTCATTGTTTTGTACAAGCTTTGGCTCATATAAAACCTGTTATTAAGTCAATCTCTCCTCCTTGGAGTTTGAATTTGGTTCTGGGGGCTCTTCAAGCTCCTCCGTTTGAACCTATGCATTCGCTGGACATTAAATTACTTTCTTTTAAAGTTTTGTTTCTTTTGGCCATCTCTTCTGCTAGAAGAGTTTCTGAATTATCTGCTCTTTCTTGTGAGTCTCCTTTTCTGATTTTTCATCAGGATAAGGCGGTGTTGCGAACTTCTTTTGAATTTTTACCTAAATTGTGAATTCCAACAACATTAGTAGAGAAATTGTGGTTCCTTCATTATGTCCTAATCCTAAAAATTCTAAGGAGAAATCGTTGCATTCTTTGGATGTTGTTAGAGCTTTGAAATATTATGTTGAAGCTACTAAGTCTTTCCGAAAGACTTCTAGTCTATTTGTTATCTTTTCCGGTTCTAGAAAAGGCCAGAAAGCTTCTGCCATTTCTTTGGCATCTTGGTTGAAATCTTTAATTCATCTTGCCTATGTTGAGTCGGGTAAAACTCCGCCTCAGAGGATTACAGCTCATTCTACTAGGTCAGTTTCTACTTCCTGGGCGTTTAGGAATGAAGCTTCGATTGATCAGATTTGCAAAGCAGCAACTTGGTCCTCTTTGCATACTTTTACTAAATTCTACAATTTTGATGTATTTTCTTCTTCTGAAGCAGTTTTTGGTAGAAAAGTACTTCAGGCAGCGGTTTCAGTTTGAATCTTCTGCTTATGTTTTTCATTAAACTTTATTTTGGGTGTGGATTATTTTCAGCAGGAATTGGCTGTCTTTATTTTATCCCTCCCTCTCTAGTGACTCTTGTGTGGAAAGATCCACATCTTGGGTAATCATTATCCCATACGTCACTAGCTCATGGACTCTTGCTAATTACATGAAAGAAAACATAATTTATGTAAGAACTTACCTGATAAATTCATTTCTTTCATATTAGCAAGAGTCCATGAGGCCCGCCCTTTTTTTGTGGTGGTTATGATTTTTGTATAAAGCACAATTATTCCAATTCCTTATTTTATATGCTTTCGCACTTTTTTTTATCACCCCACTTCTTGGCTATTCGTTAAACTGAATTGTGGGTGTGGTGAGGGGTGTATTTATAGGCATTTTGAGGTTTGGGAAACTTTGCCCCTCCTGGTAGGAATGTATATCCCATACGTCACTAGCTCATGGACTCTTGCTAATATGAAAGAAATGAATTTATCAGGTAAGTTCTTACATAAATTATGTTTTTTAGATAGATATTTGTAGTTTATTTAATTTATTGATAGTGTAGGTGTATTTGTAACTTAGGTTAGGATTTATTTTACAGGTAAATTGGTAATTATTTTTACTAGGTAGCTATTAAATAGTTATTAACTATTTAATAGCTATTGTACCTAGTTAAAATAATTAACAATTTACCTGTAAAATAAATATAAACCCTAACATAGCTACAATGTAATTATTAATTATATTGTAGCTATCTTAGGGTTTATTTTATAGGTAAGTATTTAGATTTAAATAGGAATATTTTAGTTTGTAATATGAATTAGATTTATTTAATAAGAATTTCGTTAGGGGTGTTAGGGTTAGATAGCGTTAATATAGTTAATATAAATACTATAGTAACTATATTAACTATATTAACCCTAATATAATTAGGGTTAATATAGTTAATATATATAATGTAATAACTATATTAACTATTATATACTTAGGGTTAATATAGATAATATAGCTGGCGGCGGGGTAGGTAGATTAAATTAGGGGTTAATAATTTTAATATAGATGGCGGCAGTGTAAGGTGCTTACATTAGGGGTTAATACTATTAATATAGGTGGCGGCGGTGTAGGGAGGGCAGGTTATAGGGCAAAAGAGCTGTTTACTTTGGGGCAAAGCCCTGCAAAAGGCCCTTTTAAGGGCTGGTAATAGAGCTTATTACTTTAGGGATATTAGATTAGGGGTTAATATTAATATAGCTGGTGGCGGTATAGGTGGATTAGATTAGGGGTTAATAATTTTTATATAGGTGGCGGCGGTGTAAGGGGTCAGATTAGGGGATAGATAAGGTAGATGGCGGCGGTTTTAGGGGTTCACATTAGGGGATAGGTCAGTTAGATGGTGTCGGTTTTAGGGGCTCACAGTAGGGGGTTAGTTTATGTAGATGGCGGCGGGGTCTGGGAGCGGCGGTTTAGGGGTTAATAACTTTATTAGGGATTGCGGCGGGGGATCGCGGTTGACAGGTAGATAGACATTGCGCATGCGTTAGGTGTTAGGTTTATTTAGCAGGTAGATTAGGGAGTTACGGGGCTCCAATAGTCAGCGTAATGCTTCTTACGGCTGCTTTTTGTGGCGAGGTGAAAATGGAGTAAGATTTCTCCATTTTCGCCACGTAAGTCCTTACGCTGTATATTGGATACCAAACTGCGCTGGTTTGGTATACCTGCCTATGGCCCAAAAAACTACGGGCGACGGCAGAAATATAACTTCTAAGTTAGGCCGTATATAGGATACCAAACCAGCGCAAATATTGGCGTCGCCAGCTTTTGCGGGCGACGATTTTTATCGGATCGGGCCCCTGGTTCTCCGACTGGCAATGTCCGCCCTTTGAATCTATTTAACCAGTTCAGTTGTTATTCTGGAAGATTTTATTTTTTGTTAGCTATTTCTGTATTGTCAGCTCTCTCTTGTGTTCCACCATATGTGCTCTTTCATTAGGAAAGGGTTGTCCTTGAACTTTGTCCAAGAGAACATTAATTGAGAATTTGTAGTGTTTCTTTATGTCCTATTTCAAAATCACAAAATTAGAGATTATTCATAATTTTAGATGTGGTAAGGACATTGATATTCTATTTGTAGGTTACTACGGATTCCGTCTGTCCTCAAGGTCCTTTGTTCTGTTTTCAGGTAGACTTAAGAGTCAAGAGGCCGCTTCTGTTTCCTTAGATTTGTGGTTGAAGAGTTTGATTTTAGAGTTTTCTTGGAGGCGGATCAATCGCTGTCTCTGTGAATTATAGCTCATTCAACTCCTTTTTCTACATCTTGGGTTTTTAAGTATGAGGCTTCAGTAGATCAAATTTGCAGGGTTGCAACTTGGACATCTTTGCATATCAATTTTGATAGGTTTGCCTCTGCAGTGGCATCTTTTGGAAGGAACGTTCTTTAGTTGTGGTTCCTGGTCCTGCCTTTTTTTTCCCCACCCATTTCCTTTGTGGACTCCACAGCTTGGTATAAGTTCCCAACAGTAAGGAATCATGACTCTCACCAACTTAGAAAGAAAACTTTATTCTTACCTTTCTTTCTTGTTGGTGAGAATCAACGAACCCACCCATTTTTACTTTGTGGTGGCAGTTTTAGTTTGCACCTCTTTATTCTTCTTTCTTCCTTCTATTCTTGGCTATTAGTAATAGTGGTAATAGAGTGTTGGTGGCAATGGCAGGCTACCTATCCTCTACAATCGACTTTGAAAAATGGAAACAAGAAGCTAAAAGGGTTTTTACCCTTAATGTGGGGAATATATGCCCACAAGCCACCAATATTGAGGAGGCTTTTAAAAATATCGCTAAAATAATGAAGAAACAAGTAAAATCTTTTTGGGAGGTTTTCAGTTTAGAAAGCTATGTTAAAACAAATTAATCCCCAGGGGTCTGAGAATTCAGATAGCACCTCCTTTCCACATCTCAGATGAAAACTTTGTATTAAGATGGCAGGAGATACTGACACAATGCTCTCTAGATTTAATGAAACTCACTTTGGAATATGAGAGAAAACAATATGAACAAGTAACTAAACTAATAGATGAGGCAAAGGTACAAACCAATAAATTTGTGACTCATAAAGACTTTGAAACACTAGATTTGAAACTTAAGTTTCATATTGATAAACTAAAGGAAGAACTAAGTGAGTCTAAAAACAGAAAATTACAGAGAGATTGGTCCGATCACCAAAAAGGCAATATATACAAAGTAAACCAAAAACGTAGAAGCTTTAGATATACACATGATCCAAAGAACAGTGGAAATAAAAATACCACTACTGACAATTCGTCCACAGATTCAGAACCCTCAGATGAGGAATCAGTACAAGCACCTGTGGTAAACACAATTACTGCCTCCACAGAACCCTCAATAATGAGGATTTTTTTAGAGAAGGATCTATTCCCCCCGAGAAGAAAGATACATACAAGACAACAAAACAAATCAAAACCCCCAAACAAACAAAAATAATTAAATATAATGTACAGGTCATTAATTTGACTGACATCTCCCTAAAAAAGGAACATTATACACTTCTATCCAAAGAGTTGACATTTATTCCCACTCCACATTATGACACTTTTAATTGGATAAAATACATACATCTCTTTGCCAGAAAACTGGCATTACATAAATTCCATAAGATCTCTAACATAAATTGTTTAAATGACATGGGTATTGAAGAGGAAGATCATGAAATGGTTAATCTTATGCTTTCATTACTTAATGAAAATAACAGCACAACTGGTATTATAAAAAAAAGTGTTGTTAAACCTAAAAGTAGCTTTATGCCCACAATCTCCAAATACCCATTGATTGAGAAATTTGTATCTTTGGTGACTACTGAGATAGAAGGACTCACTAGTATAAGTAAAGTCAGAAAGAATTTAAACTTTAAAGAAAGAAAAGCCCTGATGGAATTGAAAAATAATACAGATATAACTATCAAAAGTGCAGACAAGGGCGGCAATATGGTGTTAATGAACAATACACAATTTGTCAAAATGTGTTCCAATATTTTGGAGAACACACAAAACTATAGAGTCCTTAGACAAGATCCAACAGATATTTTCACCAAAGAACTAAAATCTATATTAGATAGAGGTCTGAATGAAAGATCAATAACTAAAGCAGAGTATCTGTTTATGTATAATGTGGTCCCTAGGATAGCAACCTTTTATAGTCTTCCGAAAATTCACAAAAACATGAGAGAACCCCCAGGTAGAGCAATTGTCTCCGGGAATGGATGCCTCACAGAAAATGCCAGTATTTTCATTGATAAAAAAACTAAGGAAGTTTGTACATACTCTTACATCATATGTGCAAGATACAAAATATGTTTTGAAATGTTTGAGTGACATTACATGAAATGAAAATACCTTACTGGCAAGTATTGATGTTGAAAGTATATACTCTAACATTTCACATGATCTAGGCAGAGAGGCAGTTGCATATTTTCAGAAATCAGTTAACCCTAAAGGGAATATGGAAGATTAATTTATTATTGATCTTTTAGAGTTTGTATTAAAACACAACTATTTTTTTTTAATAAACGCATATATTTGCAAAAAAGGGGGACAGCGATGGGCACATGCTGTGTCCCAACATATGCTAATCTCTTCTTGGGGTGGATTGAAAGTAAGAATGTACTAAATCAAGAGATCAATCCATACATGCAACACATGGAATTATATATCAGATACATAGATGATGTACTGATTCTGTGGAGTGGTACAAAAATAGATTTCACTAATTTCATACTTTGGTTGAATGATAATCCATATGGGATGAGATACACTTCTACGATAAATGAAACAAGCATTTCTTTCTTGGATTTGGAAACCAGGAAAGAGACAGATGGTTCCCTGAATACAAAACTTTATAGAAAAGAAACATCTAGCAATAGTCTCCTACAGTGAAGTAGTTTTCATCCTAAAAGCCAGAAAATGGGGATACCCTATGGACAATATTTATGGGCCAGGCGCAACTGTAGCACAGAGACTGATTTTGAAGCCGAAGCAAGTGAATTAAGGAAAAGATTTAAGGATAGGGGCTAGCCAGGTAAATGCCTGAAAAAGGCATACCAAAGAGCAAAAGCACTAGACAGATCATCACTGTTAAGTGATCAACATGTAAACACAAATACACCAAAAGCTTATTCACAGACTGTGAGAATAATAGGCACTTTTGATGAAAAAAATACCATCATAAGAAACATCTTTCAGAGACACTGGCATGTACTTCAGGAGGATGAAGACCTCGTAGAAGTAATCACTGAAAAACCTGTGATAACATATAGAAGATCGAAAAACTTAAAAGATGTCTTAATGAACAGCCATTACTCACATGAACAACCAAGAACTTGGTTAAGAGAAACCAAAGGATTCTACAAATGGGGGTAGGTGTCAGGCTTGTAAGAACATGGCCCCCACAAAAATATTTACACACCCAAAAACGGGTAAAAAATATGAAATGTCAGACTTCTTAAACTGCAGATCACGACAAGTGATCTATGTAGCTATGTGCAAATGCCCGCAAATATATGTAGGTGAAACTTCTAGGGAGCTACGTACGAGGGTACTGGAACACATAGGTGACATTAAATGGAATCGTAATGTACCTGTAGCACAACATATGAACACGGTACATCAAGGGCATAAATATGATATTTTTTTCTTTGCAATTGAGCAATTGAAATTGAAAGGAAGAAGGGGTAATATTACAAAAACTTTGTTGCAAAAAGAATGCAGATGGATTGATGAGCTGCAATCCACAGCACCAAAGGGTCTCAATGAGGCGATTTCCTACAAATGTTTCTTAAAGAGATCAATAAGGGACCATATTGAAATGACCCTATGCAACATAGAGACAATATGATTATTTAAATTTTATTATTTCAATTCTATGCATTGGATAATTAAATAAATGATTTGGGTATAGGGGTCAACACTGGGTGCAATTGTAGATCGTTGGAGTGATTGATATGTATATGTGTATATATATATATATATATATATTTCTTTCATGTAATTAGCAAGAGTCCATGAGCTAGTGACGTATGGGATATACATTCCTACCAGGAGGGGCAAAGTTTCCCAAACCTTAAAATGCCTATAAATACACCCCTCACCACACCCACAAATCAGTTTTACAAACTTTGCCTCCTATGGAGGTGGTGAAGTAAGTTTGTGCTAGATTCTACGTTGATATGCGCTCCGCAGCAGGTTGGAGCCCGGTTTTCCTCTCAGCGTGCAGTGAATGTCAGAGGGATGTGAGGAGAGTATTGTCTATTTGAATGCAATGATTTCCTTCTACGGGGTCTATTTCATAGGTTCTCTGTTATCGGTCGTAGAGATTCATCTCTTACCTCCCTTTTCAGATCGACGATATACTCTTATATATATATACCATTACCTCTGCTGATTCTCGTTTCAGTACTGGTTTGGCTATCTGCTATATGTAGATGAGTGTCCTGGGGTAAGTAAGTCTTATTTTCTGTGACACTCTAAGCTATGGTTGGGCACTTTTTTTATAAAGTTCTAAATATATGTATTCAAACATTTATTTGCCTTGACTCAGGATGTTCAACATTCCTTATTTTCAGACAGTCAGTTTCATATTTGGGATAATGCATTTGAATCAATCAATTTTGACTTTTCCTGTGGGCTGTTAGGCTCGCGGGGGCTGAAAATGCTTCATTTTATTGCGTCATTCTTGGCGCTGACTTTTTTGGCGCAAAATTTTTTCTGTTTCCGGCGTCATACGTGTCTCCGGAAGTTGCGTCATTTTTTGATGTTCTTTTGTGCCAAAAGTGTCGGCGTTCCGGATGTGGCGTCATTTTGGCGCCAAAAGCATTTAGGCGCCAAATAATGTGGGCGTCATTTTTTGCGCTAAAAAATATGGGCGTCATTTTTGTCTCCTCGTTATTTAAGTCTCTTTATTTATTTGCTTCTGGTTACTAGAAGCTTGTTCACTGGCATTTTTTCCCATTCCTGAAACTGTCATTTAAGGAATTTGATCTATTTTGCTTTATATGTTGTTGTTTTTTCTATTACATATTGCAAGATGTTCCACGTTGCAACTGAGTCAGAAGATACTTCAGGAAAATCGCTGCCCGGTGCTGGAGCTACCAAAGCTAAGTGTATCTGATATAAACTTTTGGTATCTGTTCCTCCAGCTGTTGTTTGTATTGAATGTCATGACAAACTTGTTAATGCAGATAAAATTTCCTTTAGTATTATTACATTACCTGTTGCTGTTTCGTCAACATCTAATACTCAGAGTGTTCCTGATAACATAAGAGGTTTTATTTCTAAATCCATTAAGAAGGCTATGTCTGTTATTTTTCCTTCTAGTATACATAAAAGTCTTTTAAAACTTCTCTTTTTTCAGATGAATTTTTAAAATGAACATCATCATTCTGATACTGATAATGGTTCTTCTGGTTCAGAGGTTTCTGTCTCAGAGGTTGATGCTGATAAATCTTCATATTTGTTCAAGATGGAATTATTTGTTCTTTACTTAAAGAAGTATTAATTGCATTAGAAATTGAGGATTCTGGTCCTCTTGATACTAAATCTAAAATGTTTAAATAAGGTTTCTAAATCTCCTGTAGTTATTCCAGAAGTGTTTCCTGTCCCTGGTGCTATTTCTGAAGTAATTTCCAGGGAGTGGAATATTTTGGGTAATTCATTTACTCCTTCTAAAAACGTTTTTAAGCAATTATATCCTGTGCCATCTGACAGATTAGAGTTTTGGGACAAAATCCCTAAGATTAATGGGGCTGTCTCTACTCCTGCTAAAGATCCTTTAGATAGGAAAATTGAATCCTTTCTAAGAAAAGCTTACTTGTGTTCAGGTAATCGTCTTAGACCTGCTATATCCTTAGCGGATATTACTGCAGCTTCAACTTTTTTGGTTAGAAGCTTTAGCGCAACAAATAACAGATCATAATTATCATTTGCATTTCTATAACATGCTAATTATTTTATTTGTGATGCCATCTTTTGATATCATTAGAGTTGATGTCAGGTATATGTCTCTAGCTATTTTAGCTAGAAGAGCTTTATGGCTTAAAACTTGGAATGCTGATATGTCTTCTAAGTCATCTTTGCTATCCCTTTCTTTCCAGGGTAATAAATTATTCGATTATCAGTTGGATTCTTTTATCTCAACTGTTACTGGAGAGAAGGGAACTTTTTTACCACAGGATAAAAAATCTAAAGGTGAATTTAGGTCTAATAATCGTTTTCGTTCCTTTCATCACAACAAGGAACAATAGCCTGATCCTTCATCCTCAGGAGCAGTATCAGTTTGGTAACCTTCTCCAGTTTGGAATATATCCAAGCCTTATAGAAACCCAAGCCAGCTCCTAGGTCCACATGAAGGTGCGGCCCTCATTCCAGCTCAGCTGGTACGGGGCAGATTATGTTTTTTTCAAAGAAATTTGGATCAATTCCGTTCACAATCTCTGTTTTTCGGAACATTGTTTCAGAAGGGTACAGAATTGGCTTCATGTTAAGGCCTCCTGCAAGAGATTTTTTTCTTTCCAGTGTCCCAGTAAACCCAGCAAAGGCTCATGCATTTCTGAAATGTGTTTCAGATCTAGAGTTGGCTGGAGTAATTATGCCAGTTCCAGTTCTGGAACATGGGGCTGGGGTTTTATTTAATCTCTTTATTGTACCAAAGAAGGTCAAATCCTTCAGACCAGTTTCGGATCTGTCAATATTGAATCATTATGTAAGGATACCAACATTCAAGATGGTAACTGTAAGGACTATCCTGCCTTTTGTTAAGCAAGGGCATTATATGTCTGCATTAGATTTACAGGATGCATATCTGCATATTCTGATTCATCCAGATCACTATCAGTTTCTGAGATTCTCTTTTCTAGACAAGCATTACCAGTTTGTGGCTCTACCGTTTGGCCTAGCATCAGCTCCAAGAATTTTTACAAAGGTTCTCGGTGCCCTTCTGTCTGTATTCAGAGAACAGGGTATTGGTATTTCCTTATTTGGACGATATCTTGGTACTTGCTCAGTCTTCACATTTAGCAGAATCTCATACGAATCGACTTGTGTTGTTTCTTCAAGATCATGGTTGAAGGATCAATTTACCAAAAAGTTCATTGATTCCTCAGACAATGGTAACCGCTTTAGGTTTCCATATAGATTCGGTGTCCATGACTCTGTCTTTTTTCTTTTTTTTTTGATATCAGCTTGTCAAAACCTTCAGTCACAATCATTCCTTTTGGTTGCCTTATGCATGGAAGTTTTAGGTCTTATGTCTGCTGCATCGGACGCGATCTCCTTTGCTCATTTTCACATGCGACCTTTCCAGCTCTGTATGCTGAACCAATAGTGCTGGGATTACACAAAGATATCTCAATCAATATCTTTAAAACCGATTGTACGACACTCTCTGACGTGGTGGACAGATCACCATCGTTTAATTCAGGGGGCTTCTTTTTTTCTTCCGACCTGGACTGTATTTTCAACAGATGCAAGTCTTACAGGTTGGGGAGCTGTATGGGGATCTCTGACGGCACAAGGAGTTTGGGAATCTCAGGAGGTGAGATTACCGATCAATATTTTGGAACTCCGTGCAATTTTCAGAGCTCTTCAGTCTTGGCCTCTTCTGAAGAGAGAATCGTTCATTTGTTTTCAGACAGACAATGTCACAACTGTGGCATACATCAATCATCAAGGAGGGACTCACAGTCCTCTGGCTATGAAGAAGTGTCTCGGATTCTGGTTTAGGCGGAATCCAGCTCCTGTCTAATTTCTGCGGTTCATATCCCAGGTATAGACAATTGGGAAGCGGATTATCTCAGCCGCCAAACGTTACATCCGGGCGAATGGTCTCTTTACCCAGAGGTATTTCTTCAGATTGTTCAAATGTGGGAACTTCCAGAAATAGATCTGATGGTGTCTCATCTAAACAAGAAACTTCCCAGGTATCTGTCCAGATCCCGGGATCCTCAGGCGGAGGCAGTGGATACATTATCACTTCCTTGGAAGTATCATCCTGCCTATATCTTTCCGCCTCTAGTTCTTCTTCCAAGAGTAATCTCCAAGATTCTGAAGGAATGCTCGTTTGTTCTGCTGGTAGCCCCGGCATGGCCTCACAGGTTTTGGTATGCGGATCTTGTCCGGATGGCCTCTTGCCAACCGTGGACTCTTCTGTTAAGACCAGACCTTCTGTCACAAGGTCCTTTTTTCCATCAGGATCTCAATCCTTAAATTTAAAGGTATGGAGATTGAACGCTTGATTCTTGGTCAAAGAGGTTTCTCTGATTCTGTGATTAATATTATGTTACAGGCTCGTAAATCTGTATCTAGAGAGATATATTATAGAGTCTGGAAGACTTATATTTCTTGGTGTCTTTCTCATCATTTTTCTTGGCATTCTTTTAGAATACCGAGAATTTTACAGTTTCTTCAGGATGGTTTAGGTAAGGGTTTGTCCGCAAGTTCCTTGAAAGGACAAATCTCTGCTCTTTCTGTTCTTTTTCTCAGAAAGATTGCTAGTCTTCCTGATATTCATTGTTTTGTACAAGCTTTGGTTCGTATAAAACCTGTTAAGTCAATTTCTCCTCCTTGGAGTTTGAATTTGGTTCTGGGGGCTCTTCAAGCTCCTCCTTTTGAACCCATGCATTCTTTGGACAATTAAATTACTTTCTTGGAAAGTTTTGTTCCTTTTAGCGATCTCTTCTGCCAGAAGAGTTTCTGAATTATCTGCTCTTTCTTTTGAGTCTCCTTTTCTGATTTTTCATCAGGATAAGGCGGTGTTGCGAACTTCTTTTCAATTTTTACCTAAGGTTGTGAATTCCAACAACATTAGTAGAGAAATTGTGGTTCCTTCATTTTGTCCTAATCCTAAGAATTCTAAGGAGAAATCGTTTCTTTGGATGTTGTTAGAGCTTTGAAATATTATGTTGAAGCTACTAAGTCTTTCCGAAAGACTTCTAGTCTATTTGTCATCTTTTCCGGTTCTAGAAAAGGTTAGAAAGCTTCTGCCATTTCTTTGGCATCTTGGTTGAAATCTTTTAATTCATCATGCCTATGTCGAGTCAGGTAAAACTCTGCCTCATAGGATTACAGCTCATTCTACTAGGTCAGTTTCTACTTCCTGGGCGTTTAGGAATGAAGCTTCGGTTGATCAGCTTTGCAAAGCAGAAACTTGGTCCTCTTTGCATTCTTTTACTAAATTCTACCATTTTTGATGTGTTTTCTTCTTCTGAAGCAGTTTTTGGTGGAAAAGTACTTCAGGCAGCGGTTTCAGTTTGAATCTTCTGCTTATGTTTTTATTAAACTTTATTTTGGGTGTGGATTATTTTCAGCAGGAATTGGCTGTCTTTATTTTATCCCTCCCTCTCTAGTGACTCTTGCGTGGAAAGATCCACATCTTGGGTAGTCATTATCCCATATGTCACTAGCTCATGGACTCTTGCTAATTACATGAAAGAAAACATAATTTATGTAAGAACTTACCTGATAAATTCATTTCTTTCATATTAGCAAGAGTCCATGAGGCCCACCCTTTTTGTGGTGGTTATGATTTTTTTGTATAAAGCACACTTATTCCAATTCCTTATTTTATATGCTTCGCACTTTTTTTCTTATCACCCCACTTCTTGGCTATTCGTTAAACTGATTTGTGGGTGTGGTGAGGGGTGTATTTATAGGCATTTTAAGGTTTGGGAAACTTTGCCCCTCCTGGTAGGAATGTATATCCCATACGTCACTAGCTCATGGACTCTTGTTAATATGAAAGAAATGAATTTATCAGGTAAGTTCTTACATAAATTATGTTTTTACAGTATATAAATATACATGGAAATAGATTCAGAAAAACTTGAGCCAAAAATATAGATTTATGGCTCGGCATAGGATGCATGTGTTTAGCACTTCCTATCCCCTATGTATGGTTAAAGACCTGGAGTAGGAATGTTGTAAGTGTGGGGCGACGTGATGCCTAAATTAAAATCTAACTTTTATTTCAACACTTAAAAACAAAATTTCACATACAATTTAAAAACACAAATTGGCATAGAACATATTCTGAGAGAGATTGGGCTATAATACTATTGAATGTATAATCTTGAGAGAGTAAACACTTGGAAAAATATATATGTTTATCGTTGCTAGGATACCTAATTGTAATAATGTCCAAAATATTGGACAGTTGTGTGTCCTTGTCTATCGAGCATATGTATTACTGCATCTTACAGTGCATGTGTATATATTTAATTCCAATAATTGCTCTCTTAGGGGGAATTTTGTACCACTGAATTCCCTTGTTGGATATAGATATTGTCGGGAAATAATGGTGGGTAGTTATTGTGTTGAATTACTGTATAGTATACAATTATATCTATTTGTCTGCTATATGTCTTCTAGTAGAAATATAGAATGATAATACTTATTGGAAAAAATTCCAAAATTACCAGTCTAGGAACATTGTCCACCTTCTATTTAAGTTCTGCAGTTTAAGATATGTATCGTGTGGTATTGTATGTTTGAATAATATTCACATACTAAGAGGTATGGATGGATACAAACGAATATTGCAAGAGAGCTTGATTTTGATATCTAGTGTTATTGGCATAAACAATTCGAAGGTATTATTAGAATTGTATATTTTTGTATGCTTATTCAGATTATGTGCTCTCAGCGCTTCAGAGTGTAATAGAGAGATTATATTGTTTATTGAGCGCTGCTGATATAATCATATGATTTCGTTTGATTGCTCTTTTAATATTTAGTAAGTTGGCATGGATATATTTATACCTCACTAATATCAAACTGAACTAGAACATGCTGGATAATGGCTGGAATAGATCACTTTATTTCAGTTCTAGAGTAATATATATGTATGTTGTCTGTATTCTTTAACACATTAATGTTTATCCAGTAACAATTTCTACTGAATTAACGTTATAGAATCATTAGTTTAAAATAATAGATTTAATGTGATAAAGTTATGTTTTGTTGTTGACTATCGCTCATACATACAAATTATTAGAATAGTTAGACAGGATGATCTCTATATCTGTTCAAATTATTTGCTGGGTACTTTTAGAATTGTGACAAACAGTAGTATTTTCTGTACAGCACTGTGATATAGGAAAAGTATTTTTTATCGTATCGTATGGTTAAGTATAGGTATTTTTTATATACTTGAATTAAACTAAATATTGAACCCGCTTATTATAAAAGCTAGTTGTTGTTTGGGTGAATATTTATTTTTATCTTAATGAAAACCTTTGCTAGGATATCAATGCAGTTAGTTTCAACTAGTTTGTGCTTTGCAGTTACTTGTATAGAAACAATTCTTTATTATGTATATATCCTTGGTAATCTCTGAGGTATATTACGCTTTTACTTTTTATATGAGCGCCTTAGTGATTTCAACGGTATATTGTACCTTTTGTTAAACTATTCGTTTTAATGTACAGTCTGAAGCATATTATGGTTAGCTTTTGTTCTTAGAGACTATTAGTGGATAAATTCTAGCGTAAAGCTCATATATATCTTAGTCTCAGTATTTTAAATACACAAGCTCACTCATATTGTAATTAGCTTCGGTTCTTAGAGACTGTAGGTAAATGTGTTAGCGTGAAGACCGTGTATACTTTAGTTTCAATACATTGGGTACAAAGTCTAAAGTATATTGTGGAAATAAAGTATACATGGAAATAGATTGGGTATATAAAATTTTGAACATAATTCATTGAATGTAACTTACTGCCTGTTTTTCATGAAATTGTCATGCTCATATTCAAATAAGAAACCTAATTTTATTCCCTTGAGATTTTATTCCATTTTTTAGTTACATAAGCAGTCACTGTGACAGTACCCAACAGTACCCCATAGAAATAACTTTAGAATTTAAAGCCACTGTACCTGAAAAACAAATGACAAACAAAAGCGATACCATATATTTAAAACATTAATAACTGTTTAAGTACACTGCCAAAGCGGAGTAACACTTCCGCAAATGATCCCATGTTGCTATGGTAACGGATGTGTATAAGAAGCGTGAATACACGCTGGGCTGGCCCTATGCCCTGACGAAGTCACGTTCCAGTGACGGAAACGCGTCGGTGGGCGTGGCCTAGAAACACGCGTGTGTGGTTTATATCAACGATACTAACCAGCGTTCAATAGCGATACTGTAGCGTTTATATTGTGACAAAGTTGTGAGTTAATGTGAACCTTTTGGGTGATAGTTAGAGGCTTTGCTAATAGCGGTAACAAATGTTATCATCAGGTCTAACCACCCATCAGTTTGGGGATATATGCCATAACTATACCTACTTTATCTTAACACACAATATACCACCTACCAGGAATTACTATTTGTGGGACTTAAAAGTGATACACATTGAACTATTGATTTATACAATATATAGTAATAGGTAGACCTTTATAGATACCACAAGTATATGCTGCGCTGTATGTATGCAAGTCTGTATGATTTTACTATATAGGAACTAAGCTAGAAATTGGCTGACTTTGTTCATTCAAAGCAGTACACAGATAGGAGGCTGCCTTTGAGCACATAGGATGTCTGTAATTGATATGAATGATTTCACAATTTGTTGAATAACATTGTGACATACAGAGCACCCTTACTCCGGCATCTGTATCTAGACTAATATCCTTATAGCAACCTACCCACACTGTTGTCTGGTCTACCTGCCCCTCATGTTTTTAATTGAGACACCTTAAATGAACATTAATTTACATAGAGTTTGGAAGTGCTCATGCCCATCTCTTAGTTTCCAGTTTTTCGTGTCTGACTCACTGTTTTTTGTCTATTGCATATATGTTAATAAAGTGTTAATTTTTTACCTATATTACTAATAACTTTTTAGTGTTTAATTCAACACTTGGCTTTAATGCTAAAATCCTCTATAGTTCCCTAATCCCCTATATCTATTAGTAATACTGGGATGGTAAAGGAAGTAGGAGGGATACTTAAAGGGACATTGAACCCAAATTTTTTCTGTTGTGATTCAGATAGAGCATGCAATTTTAAGCAACTTTCTAATTTACTCCTATTTTCAAATTCTTGTCATTCTCTTGGTATCTTTATTTGAAATGCAAGAATGTAAGTTTAGATGCCGGACCATTTTTGGTGAACACACTGTGTTGTTCTTGCTGATTGGTGGGTAAATTCACCTACCAATAAACAAGTGCTTCCCATGGTCTGAACCAAAACAATTGCTTATATGCCTTCTTTTTCAAATAAAGAAAGCAAGAGAATGAAGAAAAATTGTTAATAGGAGTAAATTAGAAAGTTGTTTAAAATTGCATGCTCTATCTGAATCACGAAAGAAAAAAATTGGGTTCAGTGTCCCTTTAAAGCTCTGGTTTAAGGTGTCTTTGCCTCCTCCTGGTGGCCAGGTGATGAATTCCCAAAGTAAGAAATCATGGACTCTCACCAACAAGAACAAAAAGCTATTATTAGGTAAGAATACATTGTTTTGGTTTTTAAATTAGGAATCATTCTTATTTTGGAATAATTCTGCATTTGGGGATTTATACTGTGAGCTGTGTTCTTTAAAGCTGAAATGAATGGATATGCCAGCCATTCTGAATATTTTATTCTCTTTTTATCTAAAATGTTATGCTTCAAGTATCTTTAAGGGGGGTAAAAGCTGCTGAGCATTGCTGCTGTGCTGGCTAAATCTTTAAATAATTGGTTATATATTATTCCTATTTTTCAGCAAAAATACATTTTCTCTGCAGATTTATATATGCAGCTTAGACCCTTTAAAAGACAAAGATATGGAAATATTTTTGCATGACTGGACCTGTACATTGCATAATATTGTGTTACAAGTTTGAAGCTACTTCTATTGGCCCTGGGCTGTAGTTGTCTTATTTACTCAACTTAAACATTATGATAATGTGTTAGTGTTTATAAGCTGTCACACCGCTGCAGATGGTGTTTCATTCATTGAATAACTGATATCATGATGGGAAGCCTTTCTGAAAGAGGCTCAGAAATTGCGCAAAAAGGCTCTATATTGTATGAAGGTCTCCAGATGTGTCTTCAGGATCCATATGATAAAGACCACAACATTCAGGTAACTAATCCAATATATCATGATCTGTAATTAGTTACAAATAAATCAATAGAGAACAGTATTCCATATTTACACTGAAATTATACATTGTTGTTGTTATCTTTAGTTGTCATTTTAAAGAGACATAAAACTTTTAATATTTTTTATATAAACTAAATTGTTGTAGATATAACTTACATTTAAACCCATGTGATGTGTTTTGAATGTGACTTTAGCATTTGAAAATCTGACAGCACATCTTATCACAAGGAGTGATAAATCTATGGATATATTGTTGTTGAAAAAGTGCATGCAACCAACATACATTGTAATATTCGGTGTATAAATTTGGACCATTGCAGTAGACAAATTTCATGCTCTACTTAATTTTAAGACTAGCGACACTGCACCTTTATGTGATTATTTCCTGTTAAGGGATTAAACAAACAGTTAAAGTATTGCCCTGGATTCACAGAGCAGTAATGGTTTCAAGCAGAAACTGACTCATACCTATTAGCAGTACTAGTTGCACAGAAGGGCCAAATTAGAGCATGTGATTTTTTTTTAAATATAATGGTCTTTTAAAGACTAGAAGTTAATAGTATAAGTGATAAAAGTCAACATTAACGACTACAGAATAGTGTTTTTTTAAGAAAGAAAACAAACTATAAAACTGTTTTGCTATATACTATTAAAGATTAAAATAACTAATTGTTGTTATAAAAATATAAATGATCTCATTAGTACTTTAAGAACAGGGTTCTGTTAGGGCTCGATTTATCAAACGAGGCCAGACAGGGGCACTATTTTGCCCTAGTTTGCAATACCTCCCCCTGCCTGCACACAGCCAATCATGCGCGGGCAGGAGCTGTCAATCTCCCCGGTCGGACAAGACAGGGGAGATTGAAATTCTCCACCTAAGAGGTGGAGAAGAGTGTAGGAATCTGCTTGATAAATACTGACTGCGGGTTCTCTTGTGAGAACCTACAGTCGTAGGGGAGGAGAAGGCTTGAAAAATCAAGCCCATAAGGTCAATCCTTTTCTAATTATGTTGTGTGCTCATTTTAGTACAATTTGGATATTTTTGGTTTTCCAGATTAAGTCTGATACATGGTTAAAGGGCATTAATAGCCCACAAATAACATGCTCTAATTCATCAAAGCATGTCATTTTAAGACCATCAACCTTAAACCTGAATCGTACAACTAGCACTGCTGATTGGATCAGCAGTGGTTTCTGCTTGGGATCCATAATGCTCTTAAGGGAAGGGTGTGTATCTATCTTTTTATTCATTATATTTTCCATAAGAATTAATTCCGATTTGAAGATCAATATAAAATACAAAAAAGTAGTCACAGCTATGGAGTCACGTGTGGCCCCTACATATTTCATATATGGATATGGGGAGGAGGAGGAAGAGGATCTGAGTTAAAAACTGAATTAAATTATTTAATCTTTTCAAATTTTGGATATGAATTATATGAGCAAAATGGCAAAATTTAGGCTGTATAGGAACAAAACTGAGATTTAAAAGTACACCTCTGAAATATTTAAATCAATTTCAATGGCTCACATATTGAGTCAAAAGATTGACATCAGATGCTCCTTGTGGGAGAGAGTTTGCAGATTATAAAACAAATTTCAGTAAAGAGGATACTCTGGTACAAAGAAAAGCAATGAATAGTACATATTTTAGAATCATTGGCTAAAAGGGACAACAACAAAAAATAGGAAGCAAAAAAATACTTTTTTGTACCGGACTTTCTTAAAGGACACTTGGAAATTAAGACATTCTTTGCGCGGGGTCGCACAAAAGATGGCCCACCTATCAAAGGCCTAGATTTGGAGTTTGGCGTTAGCCGTGAAAACCAGCGTTAGAGGCTCCTAACGCTGGTTTTAGGCTACCGCCGGTATTTGGAGTCACTCAAAATAGGGTCTAACGCTCACTTTTCATCCGTGACTTTTCCATACCGCAGATACCCTTACGTAAATTGCGTATCCTATCTTTTCAATGGGATCTTTCTAACTCCGGTATTTAGAGTCGTTTCTGAAGTGAGCGTTAGACATCTAACGACAAAACTCCAGCCGCAGGAAAAAAGTCAGTAGTTAAGAGCTTTCTGGGCTAACGCCGGTTTATAAAGCTCTTAACTACTGTACTCTAAAGTACACTAACACCCATAAACTACCTATGTACCCCTAAACCGAGGTCCCCCCACATCGCCGACACTCTAATAATTTTTTTTAACCCCTAATCTGCCGACCGCCACCTATGTTATCGCCTCCACCTGCCTACACTTATTAACCCCTAATCTGCCGACCGCAAAGCGCCGCCACCTACGTTATCCTTATGTACCCCTAATCTGCTGCCCCTAACACCGCCGACCCCTATATTATATTTATTAACCCCTAATCTGCCCCCCTCAATGTCGCCTCCACCTGCCTACACTTATTAACCCCTAATCTGCCGACCGGACCTGAGCGCTACTATAATAAAGTTATTAACCCCTAATCCGCCTCACTAACCCTATAATAAATAGTATTAACCCCTAATCTGCCCTCCCTAACATCGCCGACACCTAACTTCAATTATTAACCCCTAATCTGCCGACTGGAGCTCACCGCTACTCTAATAAATGTATTAACCCCTAAAGCTAAGTCTAACCCTAACACCCCCCTAAATTAAATATAATTTACATCTAACGAAATTAATTATCTCTTATTAAATAAATTATTCCTATTTAAAGCTAAATACTTACCTGTAAAATAAATCCTAATATAGCTACAATATAAATTATATTTATATTATAGCTATTTTAGGATTAATATTTATTTTACAGGTAACTTTGTATTTATTTTAACCAGGTACAATAGCTATTAAATAGTTAAGAACTATTTAATAGCTACCTAGTTAAAATAATTACAAGATTACCTGTAAAATAAATCCTAACCTAAGTTACAATTAAACCTAACACTATACTATCATTAAATTAATTAAATACAATACCTACAATTACCTACAATTAAACTGAACACTACACTATCAATAAATAAATTAAATACAATTCCTACAAATAACTACAATGAAATAAACTAACTAAAGTACAAAAAATAAAAAAGAACTAAGTTACAAAAAATAAAAAAATATTTACAAACATAAGAAAAATATTACAACAATTTTAAACTAATTACACCTACTCTAAGCCCCCTAATAAAACAACAAAGACCCCCAAAATAAAAAATGCCCTACCCTATTCTAAATTACTAAAGTTCAAAGCTCTTTTACCTTACCAGCCCTGAACAGGGCCCTTTGCGGGGCATGCCCCAAGAAGTTCAGCTTCACATACCCCTAATCTAACCCAAACCCCCCTTAAATAAACCTAACACTAAGCCCCTGAAGATCTTCCTACCTTATCTTCACCCTGCCAGGTTCACCGATCCGTCCTGAAGAGCTCCTCCGATGTCCTGATCCAAGCCCAAGCGGGGGGCTGAAGAGGTCCATGATCCGGCTGAAGTCTTCATCCAAGCGGGAGCTGAAGAGGTCCATGATCCGGATGAAGTCTTCATCCAAGCGGGAGCTGAAGAGGTCCATGATCCGGATGAAGTCTTCTATCAACGGCATCTTCAATCTTCTTTCTTCCGGATCCATCTTGCAGACCTCCGACGCGGAACATCCTCTTCTCCTGACGCCTACTAGCCGAATGACGGTTCCTTTAAGGGACGTCATCCAAGATGGCTTCCCTCGAATTCCGATTGGCTGATAGGATTCTATCAGCCAATCGGAATTAAGGTAGGAATATTCTGATTGGCTGATGGAATCAGCCAATCAGAATCAAGTTCAATCCGATTGGCTGATCCAATCAGCCAATCAGATTGAGCTCGCATTCTATTGGCTGATCGGAACAGCCAATAGAATGCGAGCTCAATCTGTTTGCTATAGCATTTTAATATTGCACTAGTGCTTGCACAGAAGTGTGTTAGCCTCTTGCAAAAGAGTTAAACACATAGTCAATTTCAGTTCTGAGACAGCAATACACATCTGTGCAGACCCAGATGGGCTCATAGGACATGTTTATTGACAAGCCATTAGTGTATTGCTGTTCTGGAGATGACTTTGACTATGTTCTTAAAATTTTGTTGGAGTTAAACACAGTTTTGTGTAAACAATAGCAATATTAAAACTAGCAGCATGCAAGCTCATCAACAACCTGTGCAGCCAGTGGAAGAAAACATAAAATGTAGGTATTTTTTCCACTACATGAAAAAAATCTTGTGAACTCTGATATTTTTGGTACAAATACACACAGATGTTACATTTATTTTGTTCTGAAATATAAATATAATATAATGTTGCTCTCAAAGGAAAACATGGAATGTTGTAGATTATATGTAATCCAGGGGTCAACAAATGTGTTTAAAATTAGAAATTCAATTTACCACAATACAAAAATACCACACTTACTTGATAAAAGAACAGATTAACAATTTTTTATGTGATGTGTGTGTATGTATATTTATATATATATATATATATATATATATATATATATATATATATATATATATATATATATATATATATATATATATATATACATATACATACATATACATACATACAAACAAATATGCCATGTGAGTGGTTTACACACATACACATTTTACAGCCTTACAGTCTACAAACTTTGTTGTCAAAGTGCCCTAAAGGCTGTAAAAT
>NC_069503.1:289469262-289479262 GCF_027579735.1 Bombina bombina | reverse complement strand
GTACCACGTCAGAGGGTGTCGAACAATCAGTTTTAAAGATATTAAATGAGATATCTTTGTATAATCCCGGCACCACTGGTTCAGCATACAGAGCTGAAGAGGTTGCATGTGAAAATGAGCAAAGGGGAACACGTCCAATGCAGCAGTCATAAGAACCTAGAATTTCCATGCATAAGGCTACCAAAGGGAATGATTGAGACTGAAGGTTTCGATAAGCTGAAACCAATTTCAGACGTCTCCTGACCAACAGAGACAGTCATGGACACTGAATCTATCCGGAAATCTAAAAAAGGTTACTCTTGTCTGAGGAATCAACAAACTGATTGGTTAATTGATCCTCCAACCATGTTCTTGAAGAAACAACACTCATAAAAAGCTGGAAAGGATCTTTCCATTGAAAAGGAATTGAATCCAATGCTGTTAAAACTTCTATGCATATATAGCAACTGAAGGAAATAATAGAGACTAAAGGTACCGACAAACGGAACCCAATACAAATTGTCCCTTGTCTGATAGAGACAAAGATAGTGACATAAAGCATCTGGAAACCTAAAAAAAAAAAAAAGGTGACCCTTGCGTGAGGAATTAAGAGCTTTTGAAAAAAAATCCTCTAACTATGTCCTGAAGAGCAAGTGAAACATACAGGGAGTGCAGAATTATTAGGCAAATGAGTATTTTGACCACATCATCCTCTTTATGCATGTTGTCTTACTCCAAGCTGTATAGGCTCGAAAGCCTACTACCAATTAAGCATATTAGGTGATGTGCATCTCTGTAATGAGAAGGGGTGTGGTCTAATGACATCAACACCCTATATCAGGTGTGCATAATTATTAGGCAACTTCCTTTCCTTTGGCAAAATGGGTCAAAAGAAGGACTTGACAGGCTCAGAAAAGTAAAAAATAGTGAGATATCTTGCAGAGGGATGCAGCACTCTTAAAATTGCAAAGCTTCTGAAGCGTGATCATCGAACAATCAAGCGTTTCATTCAAAATAGTCAACAGGGTCGCAAGAAGCGTGTGGAAAAACCAAAGCGCAAAATAACTGCCCATGAACTGAGAAAAGTCAAGCCTACAGCTGCCAAGATGCCACTTGCCACCAGTTTGGCCATATTTCAGAGCTGCAACATCACTGGAGTACACAAAAGCACAAGGTGTGCAATACTCAGAGACATGGCCAAGGTAAGAAAGGCTGAAAGACGACCACCACTGAACAAGACACACAAGCTGAAACGTCAAGACTGGGCCAAGAAATATCTCAAGACTGATTTTTCTAAGGTTTTATGGACTGATGAAATGAGAGTGAGTCTTGATGGGCCAGATGGATGGGCCCGTGGCTGGATTGGTAAAGGGCAGAGAGCTCAAGTCCGACTCAGACGCCAGCAAGGTGGAGGTGGAGTACTGGTTTGGGCTGGTATCATCAAAGATGAGCTTGTGGGGCCTTTTCGGGTTGAGGATGGAGTCAAGCTCAACTCCCAGTCCTACTGCCAGTTTCTGGAAGACACCTTCTTCAAGCAGTGGTACAGGAAGAAGTCTGCATCCTTCAAGAAAAACATGATTTTCATGCAGGACAATGCTCCATCACACCCGTCCAAGTACTCCACAGCGTGGCTGGCAAGAAAGGGTATAAAAGAAGAAAATCTAATGGCATGGCCTCCTTGTTCACCTGATCTGAACCCCATTGAGAACCTGTGGTCCATCATCAAATGTGAGATTTACAAGGAGGGAAAACAGTACACCTCTCTGAACAGTGTCTGGGAGGCTGTGGTTGCTGCTGCACGCAATGTTGATGGTGAACAGATCAAAACACTGGCAGAATCCATGGATGGCAGGCTTTTGAGTGTCCTTGCAAAGAAAGGTGGCTATATTGGTCACTGGTTTGTTTTTGTTTTGTTTTTGAATGTCAGAAATGTATATTTGTGAATGTTGAGATGTTATATTGGTTTCACTGGTAAAAATAAATAATTGAAATGGGTATATATTTGTTTTTTGTTAAGTTGCCTAATAATTATGCACAGTAATAGTCACCTGCACACACAGATATCCCCCTAAAATAGCTATAACTAAAAACAAACTAAAAACTACTTCCAAAACTATTCAGCTTTGATATTAATGAGTTTTTTGGGTTCATTGAGAACATGGTTGTTGTTCAATAATAAAATTAATCCTCAAAAATACAACTTGCCTAATAATTCTGCACTCCCTGTATGAGAATCCGCATATCCTCAGGAAATAATCTGAATGAAAACAGAAAAATGAAGAATACGCATTTATTGTATCTAAAGAAAACAAATAATGCTATCAATGACCACAAAAAGGCAAAATAGTTTGAATAAAACTCCAAAACCCAGTTCCTAGAAAAGGAACTGGAATAAAAACCCCAGAAGATTCCAGGTCTGAGCAGCACTTGAACCCCATGGGTACCCAGCCATGCCTCAACAGTATCCAAAATATATAGGACAGAAACACACTGAAAGAAAGTGTTAGCCTTACTGGAATAAAATCAAAGAAATTTGGGCAAAATAGAACTAAATAAATTTCAAAGAAGTCTTAACCTGCCCCTTACCAGCCAAGCTAGAATACGGCATGTGCATCGCAACATTAGGGAGCTAATTTCGAACCCCAATTAAAAACATGTTACTTGGGAAAGAACTCAGGATTCGTTCCTTAATAAGAACAACCAAACTAGTATAAGCTTAAAGTTTTAGTCTTAGAACTCAATCTTGAAGCCCATAGTAACAGTTAAGAATTGAATCCAATTATAATTGATTATCTTAGAACAAAAGAAATATGGATTTTTATTTTTTTTTTAAAAATCACAGAATTCTTCTAGCTAAAATAGCTAAAGACATAGATTAACCCTCATTTGCGAATATATTCAATAAAATGAAGACACAAATGAAATCATTAGCTTGATAGTCCAGTTTAAAGACCAGTCAAAACAGAGGACTTGCAAAACAACAAGACAAATGCAACGGCACCTAGTCTAGTAAATGTTGTCCCTTAACAATGCTAAAATAAATCATGATCTGATACTTGATCTTAAAGTAAACAGAAAAAATTATGCAATTGCAATATCACAGGACCAAGAAAAGTACCTGAAACTAAATAATTTTCCAAAAATAAGATACAACTATATAAAGGAAAATAAATACTATTTTGCTATAAAAACAATAGCATAATTAGTAGGAGTAGAGATAGCTCCAATAAATTGGAGAACCCTCCAAATTGAATTTAACTGCTGACAAAGAATATAGTTTAAAAATAAAAGACAATTCTCAGCCTATTCCATTCCCTAGTATGGGGAATTGGAAAGAAAACCTCTGAAATCACAGAAGAAATAAAAAGGCAGAAATAGTGTCAGCTAGTCTTAAAGAACTAGTTACCTTAATATCCAAAATAATCAACACCTCTTCAACAAAGAACAAATGTACTTAATAATAAAAAAATTATATAAAAAAGTAGATTTGTTAGTGTCAATATCTGATGAAGAGAATTTCTGAAAGAGAAAAAAACATCATCAGAGAAGGATAAATCAGTATGCTGTTGGTCATTTGAAACTTCAATAATTAAAAAAGAAGTGAAAAAGACCTAAAAATCGTATTAGAAGGCACGAAGTCAGACATAGCCTTAATCAGAAAAAATATTTTTTATAAATCTTCTAAACATTTCTTGCACTTAAGAATGGAAATGTATAAAGCATAAATACTAATGGAATCTGCATGTAAAAGTATATCATAATAACTTATTACAAACCATAGATAGAGATAAACATTTATAACATTTAAAATAAATGAACTTAGCTTTGGTAGAACTGAAACTCAGTTAAGCATTTTTCCAGAAGTGGCTTCTGACTCAGGGACAAACGGAGACATCTTGCAATATGTAATAGAAAAAACAACATATAAAACAAAATTGATCAAATTCCTTAAATGACAGTTTCAGGAATGGGAAAAAAATGCCAGTGAACAAGTTTCTAGCAACCAGAAGCAATAAATGAGACTAAAATAATGTGGAGACAATAGTGATGCCCATATTTTTTAGCGCCAAAAAAGACGCCCACATTATTTGGCGCCAAAAATGACGCCACATCCGGAACGCCGACACTTTTGGTGCAAAAAAACGTCAAAAAAATGACGCAACTTCCGGCGACACGTATGACGCCGGAAACAGAAAAAAAAATTTGCGCCAAAAAAGTCCGCGCCAAGAATGACGCAATAAAATGAAGCATTTTCAGCCCCCGCAAGCCTAATAGCCCACAGGGAAAAAGTCAAATTTTAAGGTAAGAAAAAATTCATATGCATTATCCCAAATATGAAACTGACTGTCTGAAATAAGGAATGTTGAACATCCTGAGTCAAGGCAAATAAATGTTTGAACACATATATTTAGAACTTTATATAAAAGTGCCCAACCATAGCTTAGAGTGTCACAGAAAATAAGACTTACTTACCCCAGGACACTCATCTACAAGTAGTAGAAAGCCAAACCAGTACTGAAACGAGAATCAGTAGAGGTAATGGTATATATAAGAGTATATCGTCGATCTGAAAAGGGAGATAAGAGATGAATCTCTACGACCGATAACAGAGAACCTATGAAATAGACCCCGTAGAAGGAGATCATTAAATTCAAATAGGCAATACTCTCCTCACATCCCTCTGACATTCACTGCACGCTGAGAGGAAAACCGGGCTCCAACCTGCTGCGGAGCGCATATCAACGTAGAATCTAGCACAAACTTACTTCACCACCTCCATAGGAGGCAAAGTTTGTAAAACTGATTTGTGGGTGTGGTGAGGGGTGTATTTATAGGCATTTTGAGGTTTGGGAAACTTAGCCCCTCCTGGTAGGAATGTATATCCCATACGTCACTAGCTCATGGACTCTTGCTAATTACATGAAAGAAATATATACACACTTACGCGCACACACACTTAATTACACATGCACACACACACACACACATATATATATATACACATATATATATATATTAAAAAAAAATATATATGTATATATATATATATATATATATATATATATATATATATATATATACAGTGAGGCCCCGGTTTACGCACGACTCGGTATACGAAATTTCGGTTTACGAAATCGAAATTTGAAGAAAATTTGACTCGGTTTACGAATTTTTTTCGCAATACGAAACAAAATGCCGGTCAAAATGCCGGTTTGCCCCCCTCGGTTTACGAATATTTTTCGCAATACGAAACCAGTGGCCCCTGTGCCCCCTGCATACTCAAGTATGATTGAATTAATGAAGTTTGGGTACCAGTGTAGAGGTGTTGGAGAGGTTTTGGAGCCATTTTGCAGCAAGTTGTTGAGCCTTTTGAGCCATTTGCAGCAAGTTGTTAAGCCTTTTGGAGCCATTTGCAGCAAGTTGTGGAGCCTTTTGGAGACATTGGAGCCATTTGCAGCAAGTTGTTAAGCCTTTTGGAGCCTTTTGGAGCCTTTTTTGGACACTTTACTTGAATTTTTTCGGACCTCCGGAACGCATTAATTGATTTTCAATGCATTCCTATGGGAAACCGTGTTTCGGTTTACGAATTTTTCGCAATACGAAACGACCCGGAGAACGAATTAAATTCGTAAACCGAGGCCTCACTGTATATATAAATGATAGGAAATATAGGGAGAGTATTAATATATTATGTAACTTAGCAATTTACAGCTATATAGTTACCACTATCAAAGGACCATTAGGTATACCTTTAAATACCAAAACAGTGGTGCAGACCCTATTAGTAAGTATTGTACAATTTAAATTAAAAAAAGAGAGAATAATGGCTAGGGATTTCAGCACTATCACTTTTTGATAGTAGTTTCATCAGTTATATGCTCTTTCTCTCTATGCATTATTTGAGAAAGTACTATCTTTCTAGCAAAAAGATGTAGGTCTTTTGATAATTCAAACTTATTTAGTTTATTGGTAGGACAATAGCTCAGACCTTTTTTAAGAACACTAATATGAGATAGATTTAATCTGAAAGAGGATAAATTCACTATCTGTAATTCATCAGTGTTAGGGCCCTTATCTAGTAATTTCTGAATGACCGTCTGCGTGGTCTCCTGCCTCTCGTATTCTGTCTCCCATATTCGCCACTCCCTCTCTGCTCTCTCAGGGTATATCTCTTTTCTTGTGGATCCAAATTCAAGTCCCTTCCTCTTCGTTTTGTCCTCCTGCGTTTAAGACCCCAGGGGACATTCCATCGTTTTTTGATAACCTGTCTGAATCATTTTCTAAGTCAGATGCATCTGTGCCTGAATCGTATGAGGCTTTATCACATTTATATATATAGCTTTTTCTTTTTTTATCTTTGCTACAAGAAAGGATTGATCACCCTGACTTGTGTGTGTATATATATATATATATATATATACACATCTGAAATATTATGCTATCGTGTATCTGAGTGATGCATTACGTTGTGTTATAATGAAACTTTGTCGTGAATAAATGTTTCTGTGTCTGATGGCAAGTCTGTCTGCATTCTCTTGATCACTGTGTGGTGGGTGCACACTTCCGTCTGGGGCCCAGAAGAGTATAGGTATAGAGTGCTGAAATCCCTAGCCATTATTCTCTCTTTTCTTAATTTAAATTGTACAATATATATATATATATATATATATATATATATATACCCACACACAGTATCTCACAAAAGTGAGTACACCTCTCACATTTTTGTAAATATTTTATTATATCTTTTCATGTGGCAACACTGAAGAAATGACACTTTGCTACAATGTAAAGTAGTGAGGGTACAGCCTGTATAACAGTGTAAATTTGCTGTCCCCTCAAAATAACTCAACACACAGCCATTAATGTTTAAACCGCCACACACGCTTGACACCATATGAACCAAATAAGTTTATCTTGGTCTCATCGGACCACAGGACATTGTTCCAGTAATCCATGTCCTTAGTCTGCTTGTCGTCAGCAAACTGTTTGTGGGCTTTCTTGTGCATCATCTTTAAAAGAGGTTTCCTTCTGGGACGACAGCCATGCAGACCACTTTGATGCAGTGTGTGTCGTATGGTCTGAGCACTGACAGGCTGACCCCCCCCCACCCCTTCAACCTCCGCAGCAATGCTGGCAGCACTCCCAAAGACAACCTCTGGATATAACGCTGAGCACATGCACTCAACTTCTTTGGTCGACCGTGGCGAGGCCTGTTCTGAGTGGAACCTGACCTGTGAAACCGCTGTATGGTCTTGGCCACCGTTCTGCAGCTCATTTTCAGGGTCTTGGCAATCTTCTTATAGCCTAGGCCATCTTTATGTAGAGCAACAACTCTTTTTTTCAGATCCTCAGAGAGTTCTTTGCCATGAGGTGCCATGTTGAACTTCCAGTGACCAGTATGAGAGACACCTACTCCCAATTCACACCTGAGACCTTGTAACACTAACGAGTCACATGACACCGGGGAGGGAAAATGGCTAATTGGGCCCAATTTGGACATTTACACTTAGGGGTGTACTCACTTTTGTTGCCAATGGTTTAGACATTAATGGCTGTGTGTTGAGTTATTTCTAGGGGACAGCAAATGTACACTGTTATACAGGCTGTACACTCACTACTTTACATTGTAGCAAAGTTTCATTTCTTCAGTGTTGTCACATGAAAAGATATAATAAAATATTTACAAAAATGTGAGGGGTGTACTAACTTTTGTGAGATACTGTGTGTGTATGTATATGTATATATATATATATATATATATATATATATATATATATATATATATACACATACACACATAATACACATATACACAAACACATATATACAAACACATATATACACACCCACACATACATACACACACAGATATATGCATACAACCACTAACATGCATACACAGACATACACACACACACATATATATATATATATATATATATATATATATATATATATATAAAAATACATATATACACACGCACAAACATGCATACACATACATAAACATACATACACAGAGATTCATTTCATACACACACACATATATATATATATATATACACACACATATACACATACATATACACACACTTACATATACACACACACACACTTACATATACATACACAAACATGCATAAACATACATACAAATGCACACACACACTTACATATGCATACACAAACATGCATAAACATACATACAAATGCACACACACACGTATATATACATAATATATACAGACACACACATACATTATTTATATATATATATATATATATATATATATATATATATATATATATATATATATATATATATATATATATATATATATATACACACACATACATACATACTCACACAAAGACGAAAATCCTTCTTTGAGCAGATATAGTAGAGATGTTTTTTTTGAGATTAGTAACTTTCAAATATGGAAAACAGATGAAAGCTAGCCTCTCATCAGACGCTGAAGAAAACGATCACAAACGCTGAGAATCTCAATAAATGCCCTGTATTATTTTTTTAACAATTTATTTAAATCTTGTTAAAATGTAACTCCCATCCATTACTACAATATTCAGAGTCTCAGCTGTAATTTCTGACTCGGGTAAATCATATGAAAAACATTTTCATCCAAATTTAGTTAATGGTGAAATAAGACGCCAGCTGCATCACAATACATCAATACCGTGGATACAAGATGAACTGCTGCTGGAGACATTTGCTGGATGGGATTCTGCATATTGATTGGCTGAGTTAGTTTATAGAGCTGTGCATAAATAACAACTGAGCGACTGTTTGTGGTCAGGAATTTGACCATATTTATCTGTACTTCATTCTCACAGTATTCTTTGTTGAAGGGCGTGCCTAGGTAGGTAGTGCGTACATGTCTGGAGAACCATGTGGCAGCAGTATCGCAATAATGCTTTTAAGTGCAAGATGCCAGCAGTGTTTGCACAATGTATAACAATATTAAAAGCATTCTAGCAAACCAGACATGTGCACACTCCTCAACCTACCCATCTGATTTTCAACAATTATTATTATTTTTTTTTAAATCATACACTCTACCTGAATAATGAAAGAAAAAAAATGGGTTTCATGTGTCTTTAAAAGGTGTTAAACTTTGCATTTACCAGTAAGCAACAAGTTACATACAGTACAGTCTGCCTGTCCTACCATCTTGCTCACACTCATCTATTAGCGCCTATCCTCTGCATCTGGTTTTTCCATCAGTTTTCTTCTTTACACATCTTTCTTATGTGATTACTACAAATGTATTTTTTTTTCTTACCTTCTGTCTCTACGTGCCTTACTACATTGCTCTCTGCCTGTTGCACTGCACTTGCCCACACCCAGCCTAGAAACCAGTTTCTTCAGTGCCGCTTCCTCTGGCATTTATTTCTTCCCCACTACTATTTACCCTGTTCTCTTTCTACACTGTGTGCCTCCATGAAAGAACTGAAGAGGTCCTAAATAAATAACACCTACAAACCAGACAAATATTTTAGAAGACATTGTAGCTCATATTTATACAGAAAAGCTGTATAAGAATCTGAATATTAGAAGGCAAAGCTTCTTGGCTTATTATTCCTTTCTTTTGTGCAGGGCAGGCTCAACCATGGGACCAAAAAGGTCCAAAGGGTCCAGGCAACACTTGACAAGAGTCCGTCACTGTCAGACCCAGACCACTCCTATTCTCTGTCTCTGTGGGGGAAGTTGCAGGCTCCCAGCAGCATAACCACATCATGCACCAAGACACAGAACCAGGGGTGACATTCAAGGTGGACAAGTGCATCTGACTGCATTCCCACTTATTATAAGCATTGGTTGACTGCAGGAAGACTTAGTAAGGTCAGTGGCCAGGTTGGTAGGTTGATATGCTAATCAGTAATGTTACTACTGAGGGGGCGTCATTACATTCTCGGACCCAAGCAGCACAATATCTTGAGCCGGCCCTGCTTTAGTGCACTCTTGCATAATTAGGTTGCACTGCCTGATACATTGGAT